>NW_026948175.1:0-222176 GCF_963921235.1 Mobula hypostoma | reverse complement strand
ATGTTTAGGAAGAGTTATTACCTCTCAAACATCAGGAAAGAGGTACAAGATCTCAGACGATTTTATGTTTGAATCTGGAGAAAATTAGAAGTAACCTTCATGATTCTTCATTTAAATTTGAACAGATTTGGGGACCTTTTATTCGATATTTTCATTTAATGTAATATTTACCCTTCTTGTTTTTTTTTCACTGTTTTAATGGAGGTCGGGATTGAGGACGTGATTTTAAGTTTAACTCTGTTTGGTTTCAAGTTAGCCCATTGCTTTGCTTTGCTTTTAGTTAGTTGCACGGTGGGGTTTTTTTTTGGGTTTTTTTTTTCTTTTTTTCCATTGATATATATAAAATCTAGTATACTATTATGTTATTTTGGTTTCTTATGCTTAAATTACATTGTTTGTAGTATTTTCTTTTTGGTATTGTTATCTTTTGGAATTTTATTATACTTTAACATTGTATTAATGTTTATATGGCTTACCTTTTTTGTATACTTACTCAATAAAAAGATTTAAAAAGAAAGGAAAGAGGTACAAGAGCCACATGACCAACAGCACCAGGTACAGGAATGTTTATTACCTCTCAACTGTCAGGGTGAAGGTACAGGAGCATCAGGACTCACACCACCAGATTCAGGAACAGTTAATACACGTCAACCGTCCGGGTGATGGTACAGGAGCCTCAGGATCCATGACACCAGTGTCAGGAACAGTTATTATCCCAAAAAATATCAGGAACGATGTATAGGAGCCCCAGGACCCACAGCATCAGGTTCAGCAACCATTATTAACACTCAACATTCAGGGCGAAAGTGCAGGAGCCTCAGTCCCCACACCACCAGTTTCAGGAATAGTTATTACCCCACAGCCATCCGGAAGGATGTCCAGGAGCCTCAGGACGCACACCACTAGGTTCAGGAACAGTTATTACACCATAACTATCAAGGTGAAGGGACGGGAGCCTCAGGTCCTACACCACCAGGTTCAAAAACAGTTATTATCCATCAACCATAAGGGTGAAAGTATAGGAGCCTCAGGACCCACACCACCAGGTTCAGGGAGAGTTATTACCCCTCAAATATTAGTGTGAAGATACAGGCGTCTCAGGACCCACACCACCAAGTTGAGGAACAGTTAGTAACTTTCAACTATCAGAGTAAAGCTACTGGTGCCACAGGGCCCACACAACCTGGTTCAGTAACAGTTATTACCCATCAAATATCAGGGTGAAGCTATAGGAGCCTCAGGACCCACACCACCATGTTCAGGGACAGTTATTGCCCCTGAACCATCAGGGTGAAGCTACAGGAACCTCGAGACCCACACCACCTGTTTCAGCAATAGTTATTACACCTTAACCATCAAGAAGGAGGTACAGGAGCCTCGGTGGCCTTAGCATCAGGTTTAGGAGCAGCTATTACCCCTCAGCCATCAGTGCGAAGGTACAGGAGACTCAGGACCAACACCAGCAGGGTCAGTAGCAGGTATTATCAAATAACCATCAGTGTGAATGTACAGGAACCTCAAGACGAAGACCTCCAAGTTTAGGATCAGTTATTACTACTCAACCATCAGAGTGCAGATACAGGGGCCTCAGGTCCCATACATCCAGGTTCAGGAACTGCTATTACCACTCAACCATCAGGGTGAAGACAAAAGAGCAAGAGGACACTCACAACCAGGTTCAGGAACTGTTATTACCCCGCAACCGTCAGGAAGGAGGTACAGGAGCCTCAGGACCCAGACCACCATGATTAGGAAGAGTTATTACCTCTCAACCATCAGGAAAGAGATACAGGAGCCTCATGACCAAAACCACCAGGTACAGGAATGGGTATTACCTCTCAACCCTCAGGATGAAATTACAGAAGCATCAGGTCTCACACCAGCAGGTTATGGAAGAGTTAATACTCATCAACCGTCCGGGTGATGGTACAGGAGCCTCAGGAAGCACAACACCAGGTTCAGGAACAGTTATTAACCGTCAACCATCAGAGTGAATGTGCAGGAGCCTCAGTCCTCACACCACCAGGTTCAGGAAAAGTTATTACCCAACAACCATCCGGAAGGATGTATAGGAGCCCCAGGACCCACAGCATCAGGTTCAGCAACCGTTATTAACATTCAACATTCAGGGTGAAAGTGCAGGAGCTTCAGTCTCCACACCACCAGTTTCCGGAATAGTTATTACACCACAGCCATCCGGAAGGATGTACAGGAGGCTCAGGACGCACACCACTAGGTTCAGGAACAGTTATTACACCATAACTATCAAGGTGAAGGAACAGGAGCCTCAGGTCCCACACCACCAGGTTCAATAACAGTTTTTATCCATCAAACATAAGGGTGAAAGTATAGGAGCCTCAGGACCCATGACACCAGTTTCAGGAACAGTTATTATCCCACAACCATCTGGAACGATGTAAAGGAACCCCAGGACCCACATCACCAGGTTCAGGATCAGTTATGAATCTTCAACCATTAGGGTGAATGTGCAGGAGCCTCAGTCCCCACACCACCAGTTTCAGGAATGGTTATTACCCCACAACCATCCGGAAGGATGTACAGGAGCCTCAGGATGCACACCACTAGTTTCAGGAACAGTTATTACAGCCTAACTATCAGGGTGAAGGAACAGAAGCCTCAGGTCCAACACCACCAGCTTCAGGAAAAGATATTGCACTTCAACCATCATGAAGAATGTACAGGAGTCGCAGTACCCACACCACCAGTTTCAGGAACCATTATTATACTGAAGCCATCAAGAACAGGAGCCTCAGGGCACATACCAGCATGTTCAGAAACAGTTATTGCATCTGAATCATCAGGGTGAATGTACAGGATCTCAGGACCCATACCAACAGGTTCAGGAAGAGTTATTAACTTTCAACTATCAGAATAAAGTTACAGGTGTCTCAGGACCCACAACACCAGGTTCAGTAACAGTTATTACCCATCAACCATAATGGTGAAAGTATAGGAGCCTCAGGACCCACACCACCAGGTTCAGGGAGAGTTATTACCCCTCAAATATCAGGGTGAAGATACAGGCGTCTCAGGACCCACACCACCAAGTTGAGGAACAGTTAGTAACTTTCAACTATCAGAGTAAAGCTACTGGTGCCACAGGGCCCACACAACCTGGTTCAGTAACAGTTATTACCCATCAAATATCAGGGTGAAGCTATAGGAGCCTCAAGATACACACCACCATGTTTAGGAACGTTTATTACCTCTCTACCATCAGGGTGAAGGTATAGGAGCATCAGTTCTCACAGCACCAGATTCAGGAACAGTTAATAAATGTCAACCGTCTGGGTGATGGTACAGGAGCCTCAGGACCCACGACACCAGTTTCAGGAACAGTTATTATTCCACAACCATCAGGAAGGATGTATGGCAGCCCCAGGATCCACACCACCAGGTTCAGTAAACGTTATTAATCCTCAACCATCAGGGTGAATGTACAGAAGCCTCAGGACCCACACCACCAGGTTCAGTAGCAGGTAATAACAAATAACCATCAGGAAGGAGGTACAGGAGCCTCAGGACCAACACCGCCACATTCAGGAACAGTTATTACCCTTCAACCATCAGGAAGGAGGAATAGGAGCCTCACGACTCACACCCCCAGCTTCAGGAATTTTATTAACCCTCAACCATCAGGGTGAAGACAAAAGAGCAAAAGGACACACACCACCAGGTTCAGGAACTGTTATTACCCCACAACCGTCAGGAAGGAGGTACAGGAGCCTCAGAACCCAGACCACCATTTTTAGGAAGAGTTATTACGTCTCAACCATCAGGAAAGAGGTACAGGAGCCTTATGACCAAAATCACCAGGTACAGGAATGGTTATTCCCTCTCAACTGTCAGGATGAAGTTCCAGGAGCATCACGTCTCACACGACCAGGTTCAGGAGCAGTTAATACTCATCGACCGTCCGGGTGATGGTAAAGGAGCCTCAGGACCCACGACACCAGTTTCAGGAACAGTTATTATCCCACAACCATCACGAAGGAATTATAGGAACCCCAGGACGCACATCACCAGGTTCAGGAACAGTTATTAACCCTCAACCATCAGGGTGAATGTGCAGGAGCCTCAGTCCCCACACCACCAGTTTCAGGAATAGTTATTACCGCACAACCTTCCGGAAAGATGTACAGGAGCCTTAGGACGCACACCACTAGGTTCAGGAACAGTTGTTGCATCTGAATCATCAGCGTGAATGTACAGGATCTCAGGACCCACACCAACAGGTTCAGGAACAGTTATTAACTTTCAACTATCAGAGTAATGGTACAGGTGTTTCAGGACCCACAACACCAGGTTCAGTAACAGTTTTTACCCATCAACCATCAGGGTGAAATTATAGGAGCCTCGGGACCCACACCACCAGGTTCAGGTACAGATATTAGCCCTCAAATATCAGGGTGAAGATACAGGAGTCTCAGGACCTACACCAGCAGGTTCAGGAACAGTTATTAACCTTCAACTATCAGAGTAAAGGTACAGGTACGTCAGGACCCACAGCACCAGGTTCAGGAACTGTTATTACCCCTCAACCATCAGAGTGAAGGTATAGGAGCCTCAGGATCCACACCACCAGGTTTAGGAACCGTTTCTACCCCTCAACGATCATGGTGATGGTACAGGAGCCTCAGTACCCAGACCACCATGTTTAGGATCAGTTATTAACCAACAACCATCAGGAAGGAGGTATAGGAGCCTCAGGACCCAGACCACCCAGGTTAGGAACAGTTATTACTTCTTAACCATCAGGAAGAGGTACAAGAGCCTCAGGACCAACAGCACCTGGTACAGGAATGGTTATTATCCCTCAACCATCAGGGTTAAGGTACAGGAGCCTCAAGACCCAGACCACCATGTTTAGGAAGAGTTATTACCTCTCAAACATCAGGAAAGAGGTACAGGAGCCACATGACCAACAGCACCAGGTACAGGAATGTTTATTACCTCTCAACTGTCAGGGTGAAGGTACAGGAGCATCAGGACTCACACCACCAGATTCAGGAACAGTTAATACACGTCAACCGTCCGGGTGATGGTACAGGAGCCTCAGGATCCATGACACCAGTGTCAGGAACAGTTATTATCCCAAAACAATCAGGAAGGATGTATAGGAGCTCCAGGACCCACAGCATCAGGTTCGGCAACCGTTATTAACACTCAACATTCAGGGTGAAAGTGCAGGATCCTCAGTCCCCACACCACCAGTTTCAGGAAAAATTATTACCCCACAGCCATCCGGAAGGATGTACAGGAGCCTCAGGACGCACACCACTAGGTTCAGGAACAGTTATTACACCATAACTATCAAGGTGAAGGAACAGGAGCCTCAGGTCCGACACCACCAGCTTCAATAACAGTTATTATCCATCAACAATCAGGGTGAAAGTATAGGAGCCTCAGGACCCACACCACCAGGTTCAGGGACTGTTATTACCCCTCAAATATCAGTGTGAAGATACAGGCATCTCAGGACTCACACCACCAAGTTGAGGAACAGTTAGTAACTTTCAACTTTCAGAGTAAAGCTACAGGTGCCTCAGGGCCCACACAACCAGGTTCAGTAACAGTTATTACCCATCAAATATCAGGGCAAAGTTACAGGTGTCTCGGGACCCACACCAGCAGGTTCAGGGACAGTTATTACCCCTCAACCATCAGGGTGAAGGTACAGGAGCCTCAGGACCCACACCACCAGGTTCAGGAATAGTTATTATACCTTAACCATGAAGAAGGAGGTACAGGAGCCTCAGTGCTCATAGCACCAGGTTCAGAAGCAGTTATTACCCCTCAGCCATCAGTGTGAAGGTACAGGAGACTCAGGACCAACACCACCAGGGTCAGTAGCAGGTATTATCAAATAACCATCAGTGTGAATGTACAGGAACCTCAAGACGCAGACCTCCAAGTTCAGGATCAGTTATTACTCCTCAACCATCAGAGTGAAGATACATGGGCCTCAGGTCCCATACCACCAGGTTCAGGAACATTTGTTACCCCTCAACTATTAGGAGGGAGGAACAGGAGCCTCAGGACCCACACCACCAGGGTTAGGGAAAGTTATTACCCCTCAACCATTAAGGTGAAAGTACAGGAGCCTCAGGACCCACACCACCAGGTTCAGTAGCAGGTATTAACAAATAACCATCAGGAAGGAGGTACAGGAGCCTCAGGACGAATACCACCACATTCAGGAACAGTTATTATCCCACAACCATCAGGAAGGATGTATAGAATCCCCAGAACCCACACCACCAGGTTCAGGAAGAGTTATTAACCCTCAACCATCAGAGTGATTGTGCAGGAGCCTCAGTCCCCACACCACCAGGTTCAGGAATAGTTATTACCCCACAACCATCCGGAAGGATGTACAGGAGCCTCAGTATGCATACCACTAGGTTCAGGAACAGTTATTAACTTTCAACTATCAGAATAAAGGTACAGGTGTCTCTGGACCCACAACACCAGGTTCAGTAACAGTTATTACCCCTCAACCATTTGAGTGAAGGTATAGGAGCCTCAGTACCCACACCACCATGTTCAGGAATAGTTATTTCCCCACAGCCATCAGGGAGAAGATACAGGAGTCTCAGGAGCCACACCACCTGGTTGAGAAACAGTTATCTCACCTCAACCATCAGGAAGAAAGTACAGAATCCTCAGGACCCACACGGCCAGGTACAGGAACCGTTTCTACCCCTCAGCGATCATGGTGATGGTACAGGAGCCTCAGTACCCAGACCACCAGGTTTAGGATCAGCTATTAACCAACAACCATCAGGAAGGAGGTATAGGAGCCTCAAGACACACACCACTAGGTTCTGGAATAGTTAATATTTGTCAACCATCAGGCGGATGGTGCAGGAGCCTCACCACCCACAGCTCCAGCTTCAGGAACAGGTATTATCCCACAACCGTCAGGAAGGATGTTCAGCAGTCTCAGGACCCAAAACACCAGGATCAGGATTAGTTATTATACATTAACCATCAAGAAGGAGGAACAGGAGCCTCAGAACCCACAGCAGCAGGGTCAGGAGCAGTTATTACCCTTCATCCATCGTGGTGATGGGAGAGGAGTCTCAGTACCCACACCACAGGTTTAGGAACAGTTACTAACCAACAACCACCAGGAAGGAGGTACAGGAGCCTCAGGACCCACACCACCAGGTTCAGGAACAGTCATTACCCCTCAACCATCAGGAAGGTGGTACACAAAGCTCAGGATACACAACACCAGTTTTATGAACAGTTTTTTCGCCTTAAACATCACGAAGCAGGGACAGCACCCTCAGGAACCAATCCACCAGTTTCGGCAACAGCTTTTACCCCTCAAACATCAGGAAGGATATACAGGTTCCTCAGGATCTACACGACCAGGTGCGGGAACAGTTCTTACCTCTCATCCATCATGGTGATGGGACAGGAGCCTCGGGACCCACACCACCATATTCAGGAACAGGTATTACCCCTGAACCCTGAGGATGGATTTACAGGAGCCGCAGGATGCACACCACCAGGTTCAGGAGCAGTTATTACCCCTCAAACATCAGAAAGGTAGTACAGGTTACTCAGGTCCCACACTAACAGGTACAGGAACAGTTTTTACTCCTCAAACTTCTTGGTGATGGTACAGGAGCCTTAGTACCCACCCCACCCGGTTCAGGAACAGTTATTAACCAACAACCACCAGGAAGGAGTTACAGGTGCCTCAGGACCCACACCACCAAGTTCAGGAACAGATATTACCCCTCATCCATCTGGAATGAGGTACAGGTTACTCAGGACCCACACCACCAGGTTCAGGAGCTGTAATGGCCGCTCAACATTCTGGAAGGAAGTACAGGAGCCTCAGGACCCAGCCCACCAGGCTCAGGAACAGTTATTACCCTCAACCATCAGGAAG
Source organism: Mobula hypostoma (assembly GCF_963921235.1). NCBI lineage: Eukaryota > Metazoa > Chordata > Chondrichthyes > Myliobatiformes > Myliobatidae > Mobula > Mobula hypostoma. The sequence continues at coordinate 214,246 of NW_026948175.1, read as the reverse complement.
GATATATCGGAGCCTCAGGAACCACACCACCCGTTTCAGGAATAGTTAATACTCGTCAACCATCAGGGTGATGGTACAGAAACCTCAGGAACTACAACCAGTTTCAGGAACAGTTATTATCCCATAACCATCAGGAAGAATGTACAGGAGCCTCAGGTCCCACACCACCAGGTTCAGGAATAGTTATTACACGTTAACCATCAAGAAGGTGGTACAGAAGCCTCAGTAACAACAGCACTATGCTCAGGAGCAGTGCTTTCATCTCAACTATAAGGGTGAGGGAACTGGAGCCTCAGGACCCACACCACCAGTTTCAGAACAGTTATTATACCTGAACTATCGGTGTGAAGGTACACGGCCTCAAAGCGCAGACCTCCAAGTTCAGGAACAGTTATTACCACTCAACAATTAGGGTAAAGATGCAGGGGCCTCAGGTCCCATACCACCAGGTTCAGGAACAGTTATTATACCTCAACCATCAGGATGTTGGTACAGGAGGCTCAGGACCCACAAAACCAGTTTTATGCACAGTTATTTCCCCTCAAACATCACGAAGGAGGGACAGCACTCTTGGGAACCAATCCACCAGGTTCGGGAACAGTTATTACCCCTCAAACATCAGGAAGGATATACAGAATCCTCAGGAACCACACGACCAGGTGCGGGAACAGTTCTTACCCCTCATCCATCATGATGTTGGGACAGGAGCCTCAGTACCCACACCACCAGGTTTAGGAACAGTTATTAACCAACAACCAACAGGAAGGTGGTACAGGAGCCTCAGGACCAACACCACCAGGTTCAGGGACAGTTATTACCCCTCAAACATCCGGGTGAAGATACAGGAGTCTCAGGACCAACAGCACGAGGTTCAGGAACTGTTACTACCCCTCAACAATCAGGGTGAAAGTATAGGAGCCTCAGGACCCAGCCCACCAGGCTCAGGAACAGTTATTACCCTCAACCATCAGGAAGGATCTATCGGAGCCTCAAGAACCACATCAGCAGTTTCAGGAATAGTTAATACTCGTCAACCATCAGGGTGATGGTACAGAAGCCTCAGGAACCACAACCAGTTTCAGGAACAGTTATTATCCCATAACCATCAGGAAGAATGTACAGGAGCCACAGGTCCCACACCACCTGGTTCAGGAATAGTTATTACACGTTAACCATCAAGAAGGAGGTACAGGAGCCTCAGTAACAACAGCACTAGGTTCAGGAGCAGTGCTTTCATTTCAACCATAAGGGTGAGGGAACAGGAGCCTCAGGACCCACACCACCAGTTTCAGGAACAGTTATTACAACTGAACCATCAGTGTGAAATTACACTAGCCTCAAGATGCAGACCTCCAAGTTCAGGAACTGTTATTACACCTCATCCATCAGGGTTAAGATACAGGGACCTGAGGTCTCATACCACCAGGTTCAGGGACAGATATTACCCTTCAAACATCAGGGTGAATATATCGGAGCCTCAGGACCCATACCACCAGGTTCCGGAGCTGTTACTGACCTTCAAATATCAGAGTAAATGTACAGGTGCCTCAGGACACACGCCACCAGGTTCAGGAACAGTTATTACGCCTCAACCTTCAGGGTGAAGATACAGGACCCACACCACCAGGCTCAGGAACCGTTATTGCCCCTGAACCATGAGGGAGGATGTGCAGGAACTGCAGGACAGGTGAGGATCATCACCAGGTGAGGATCAGTTATTAAACCTCAACCATCAGGGTGATTGTACAGGAGCCTCAGGAACCAAACCATCTGGTTCAGGAACAGTTATTACACCTCAAACATCACTGTGAAGTTCAGGAGCATCGATACACACACCACCAGGTTCAAGATCAATTATTAACCCTCAACCACCAAGAGTGGGGTACATGAGCCACAGGACCCACAGCACCAGGATGAGGATTAGTTATTACACGTTAACCATTAAGAAAGAGGAACAGAAGCCTCTTGGAGGTCCTTCTGAACTTGGAGGTCTGCGTTTTGAGGCTCCCGTCATTCACACTGATGGTTGACGTGTAATAACTGCCCCTGACCACTCACAGCAGCAGGGTCAGGGGCAGTTATTACACGTCAACCATCAGTGTGAATGACGGGAGCCTCAAAACGCAGACCTCCAAGTTGAGGAACAGTTATAACCTCTCAACCATCAGTGTGAAGGTGCAGGGGCCTCAGGTCCCATTCCACCAGGTTCAGGAACAGTTGTTAACCAACAACCACCAGGAAGGATGTACAGGAGACTCAGGACCCACAGCACCAGCTTCAGGAACAGTTATTACCCCTCAAACATCAGGGTGAGGATACGGGAGTCTCAGGACCAACAGCACGAGGTTCAGGAACCGTTATTACCTCTCAACAATCAGGGTAAAAGTATAGGAGCCTCAGGACCAACACCACCAGGTTCAGGGACAGGTACTAACCCTCAAATATCAGGGTGAAGATACAGGAGTCTCAGGACCCACACCACCAGGTTCAGGAACAGATATGGCTCCTCAACCTGCTGGAAGGAGGTTCAGGAGCCTCAGGACACGCCCCAACCAGGCTCAGGAACAGTTATTACTCCTCAAACATCAGGACAGAGATACTGGAGCCTCAGGACCCACACCAGCAGGTTCACGAATAGTTAATACTCAGCAACCATCAGGGTGATGGTATCGGAGCCTCAGGACCTACAACACCAGTTTCAGTAACAGTTATTATCCCACAGCCAGCTGGAAGGATGTACACGAGCCTCAGGACCCACACCACCTGGTTCAGGGATAGTTATTACAAACTAACCATCAAGAAGGAGGTACAGGAGCCTCAGTACCCACAGCACTAGGTTCAGGAGCAGTTCCTACATCTCAACCATCAGGGTGTGGGAACAGGAACCTCAGGACCCACACCACCAGTTTCAGGAACAGTTATTACACCTGAACCATCAGTGTGAATGTACAGGAGCCTCAAGATGCAGACCTCCAAATTCAGGAACAGTTATTACCCCTCAACAATCAGGGTGAAGATGCAGGGGCCTCAGGTCCCATACCACCAGGTTCAGGAACAGTTGTTACCCCTCAACCATCAGGATGGTGGTACAGGAGCCTCAGAACGTACAACACCAGTTTCATGAGCAGTTATTACACCTCAACCATCAGGGTGAAGGTATAGGAGCCTCAGGACCCACACCACCATGTTCAGGGACAGTTATTACACCTGAACCATCAGTGTGAATGTACACGATCCTCAAGATGCAGACATCCAATTTCAGGAAGTGTTATTACAGCTCAACCATCAGGGTGAAGTTACCAGGGCTTGAGGTCCCATACCACTAGGTTCATGGACAGAGATTACCCCACAAACATCAGGGTCAAATTAGAGGAGCCTCAGAACCCACACCACTTCCTTCAGTTAGTCCTGACGAAGGGTCTCGGCCTGAAACGTCGACTGCGCCTCTTCCTATAGATGCTGCCTGGCCTGCTGCGTTCACCAGCAACTTTGATGTATGTTACCAGTTTCAGGAGCAGTTATTATCCCATAACCATCAGGAAGAATGTACAGGAGCCTCAGGACCCACACCACCAGGTTCAGGAATAGTTATTAATCCTCAACCATACGGAAGGATGTACAGGAGCCTCAGGACGCACACCACTAGGTTCAGGAACAGTTATTACACAATAACTAACAAGATGAAGGAACAGGAGCCTCAGATCCCACACCATCAGGTTCAGTAACAGTTATTACCCATCAACAGTCAGGGTGAAAGTATAGGAGCCTCAAGAATCACACCACCAGGTTCAGGAACAGTTATTACCCCTCAAATATCAGGGTGAAGATACAGGAACCTCAGGACCCACAACACCAGCTTCAGGAACAGGTATTATCCCCCAACTATCAGGAAGGATGTACAGCTGTCTCAGAACCCACAACACCAGGATCAGGATTAGTTACTACACGTTAACCATCAAGAAGGAGGAACAGCACCTCAGAACCCACAGCACCAGGGTCAGCAGCAGTTATTACCCTTCAACCATCAGGGTGAAGGTAGAGGAGCCTCAGGACCAACACCAGCAGCTTCAGGATCAGTTATTACACCTCAACCATCAGTGTGAATTGACAGGAACTCAACATGCAGACCTCCAAATTCAGGAACAGTTATTACCCCTCATCCATCAGGGTGAAGATGCACGGGCCTCAGGAGCCACACGACCAGGCTCAAGAACAGTTACTACACCTCAAGCAACAGGAGGGAAGTACAGAAAGTACACCTCAACCATCAGTGAGAAGACACAGGAGCCTCAGGAGCCACACCACCAGGCTCAGGAATAGTTACTACACCTCAAGCATCAGGAAGGAAGTACAGGATCCTTAGGACCCACACGACCAGGTACAGGAACCGTTTCTACCCCTCAACCATCAGGGTGAAGGTATAGGAGCCTCAGGACCAACACCACCGTGTTCAGGGACAGGTATTAACCTTCAACTATCAGAGTAAAGGTTACAGGTGCCTCATGACCCACAGCACCAGGTTAAGGGAAAGTTATTTCCCCACAGCCATCAGGGAGACTATACAGGAGCCTCAGAAGCCACGCCACCAGGTTCAGGTACAGTGATTACACCTCAACCATCAGGAAGGAAGTACTTGATCCTCGGGACCCACACGACCAGCACAGGAACCGTTTTTACCCCTGAACAATCATGGTGACGGTGCAGGAGCCGCAGTACCCAGACCACCAGGTTTAGGATCAGTTATTAACCAACAACCATCAGGAAGGAGGTATAGGAGCCTCAAGACACACACCACTAGGTTCTGGAATAGTTAATATTTGTCAACCATCAGGCTGATGGTACAGGAGCCTCAGGACCCACAACACCAGCTTCAGGAACAGGTATTATCCCACAACCATGAAGAAGGATGTAGAGCAGTCTCAGGACCCACAACACCAGGATCAGGATTAGTTATTACATGTTAACCATCAAGAAGGAGGAACAGGAACCTCAGAACCCAGAGCACCAGGGTCAGGAGCAGTTATTACCTCTCAACCATCAGGATGAGGGTAGAGGAGCCACAGGTCCCATGCCGCCAGCTTCAGGAAGAGTTATTACACCTCAACCATCAGTGTGAATGTACAGCAGCCTTAAGAGGCAGACCTCCAAGTTCAGGAACGGTTATTACCTCTCAGACATCATGTTGAAGATACAGCAGTCTCAGGACCCACACCATCAGGTTCAGGAACAGTTATTAACCTTCAACTATCAGAGTAAAGGTACAGGTGCCTCAGGACCCACACCACCAGGTGCAGAAGTGTTATTGTTCCTCAACCATCAGTGTGAATGTATAGGGGCCTCTGGACCCACACCACCATGTTCAGGGACAGGTATTACCCCTCAACCATCAGGGTGAAGATGCAGGGGCCTCAGGTCCCACACCACCAGGTTCAGGAACACTTCTTACCCCTCAACCATCAGAATGGTGGCACAGGAGGCTCAGAACCCACAACACTAGTTTTATGAACAGTTATTTCCCCTTAAACATCAAAAAAAAGGGACAGCACCCTCAGGAATCAATCCACCAGGTTTGGGAACAGTTATTACCCCTCAAACGTCAGGAAGGATATACAGGATCCTCAGGATCCACACGACCAGGTGCGGGAACAGTTCTTACCCCTCATCCATCATGGTGATGGGTCAGGAGCCTCAGTACCCACACCACCAGGTTTAGGAACAGTTATTAACCAACAACCACCAGGAAAGATGTACACGAGCCTCAGGACCCACACCACCTGGTTCAGTGATAGTTATTACAAATTAACTATCAAGAAGGAGGTACAGGAGCCTCAGTACCCACAGCACTAGGCTCAGGAGCAGTTCCTACATCTCAACCATCAGGGTGAGGGAACAGGAGCCTCAGGACCCACACCACCAGTTTCAGGAACAGTTAATACATCTGAACCATCAGTGTGAATGTACACGATCCTCAAGACGCAGACATCCAAGTTGAGGAACAGTTATAACACCTCAACCATCAGGGTGAAGATGCAGGGGCCTCAGGTCCCACACCACCAGGTTCAGGAACACTTCTTACCCCTCACCCATCAGGATGGTGGCACAGGAGGCCCAGGACCCACAACACCAGTTTTATGAACAGTTATTTCCCCTTAAACATCAATAAAGAGGGACAGCACCCTCAGGAACCAATACACCAGGTTCAGGAACAGTTATTACCCCTCAAACATCAGGAAAGATATACAGGATCCTCAGGATCTACATGACCAGGTGCGGGAACAGTTCTTACCACACATCCATCATGGTGATGGGACAGGAAACTCAGTACCCACACCACCAGGTTTAGGAACAGTTATTAACCAACAACCACCAGGAAGGTGGTACTGGAGCCTCAGGACTCACACCACCAGGTTCAGGAACAGTTATTAACCTTCAACTATCAGAGCAAAGGTACAGGAGCCTCAGGACCCACACCACCAGGTGCAGTGATAGTTATTACAAATTAACCATCAAGAAGGAGGTATAGGAGCCTCAGTACCCACACCACCATGTTCAGGAATAGTTATTTCCCCACAGCCATCAGGGAGAAGATACAGGAGTCTCAGGAGCCACACCACCTGGTTGAGAAACAGTTATCTCACCTCAACCATCAGGAAGAAAGTACAGAATCCTCAGGACCCACACGGCCAGGTACAGGAACCGTTTCTACCCCTCAGCGATCATGGTGATGGTACAGGAGCCTCAGTACCCAGACCACCAGGTTTAGGATCTGTTATTAACCGACAACCATCAGGAAGGAGGTATAGGAGCCTCAAGACACACACCACTAGGTTCTGGAATAGTTAATATTTGTCAACCATCAGGCTGATGGTACAAGAGCCTCAGGACCCACAACACCAGCTTCAGGAACAGATATTATCCCACAACTATGAAGAAGGATGTAGAGCAGTCTCAGGACCCACAACACCAGGATCAGGATTAGTTATTACACATTAACCATCAAGAAGGAGGAACAGGAGCCTCAGAACCCAGAGCACCAGGGTCAGGAGCAGTTATTACCTCTCAACCATCAGGATGAGGGTAGAGGAGCCACAGGTCCCATGCCGCCAGCTTCAGGAAGAGTTATTACACCTCAACCATCAGTGTGAATGTACAGCAGCCTCAAGAGGCAGACCTCCAACTTCAGGAACGGTTATTACCTCTCAGACATCATGTTGAAAATGCAGGGGCCTCAGGTCCTATACCACCAGGTTCAGGAACAGTTGTTACCCCTCAACCATCAGGATGGTGGTTCTGGAGCCTCAGAACCCACAACACCAGTTTCATGAGCAGTTATTACCCCTCAACCATCAGGGTGAAGGTATAGGAACCTCAGGACCCACACCACCATGTTCAGGGACAGGTATTAAACTTCAACTATCAGAGTAAAGGTACAGGTGTCTCAGGACCCACACCACCAGGTTAAGGGAAAGTTATTTCCCCACAGCCATCAGGGAAAATATACAGGAGCCTCAGAAGCCGCTCCACCAGGTTCAGGTACAGTTATTACACCTCAACCATCAGGAAGGATGTACTGGATCCTCAGGCCCCACACAACCAGCACAGGAACCGTTTTTACCCCTGAACGATCATGGTGACGGTGCAGGAGCCGCAGTACCCAGACCACCAGGTTTAGGATCAGTTATTAACAAACAACCATCAGGAGGGAGGTATAGGAGCCTCAAGACACACACCACTAGGTTCTGGAATAGTTAATATTTGTCAACCATCAGACTGATGGTACAAGAGTCTCAGGACCCACAACACCAGCTTCAGGATCAGATATTATCCCACAACCATGAAGAAGGATGTAGAGCAGTCTCAGGACCCACAACACCAGGATCAGGATTAGTTATTACATGTTAACCATCAAGAAAGAGGTTCAGGAGCCTCAGGACCCACATACCAGGTTCAGGAACAGATATTATACCTCATCCATCTGGAACGAGGTACAGGTGACTCAGGACCCACACCACCAGGTTGAGGAGCTGTAATAGCCCTTTAACCTTCTGGAAGGAGTTACAGGAGCCTCAGGACCCACCCCACCAGGCTCGGGAACAGTTATTACCCCTCAACCATCAGGAAGGATATATAGGAGCCTCAGGAACCACACCACCAGTTTCAGGAATAGTTAATACTCTCAACCATCAGGATGAATGTACAGGAGCCTCAGGACCCACACCACCAGGTTCAGGAACAGTTATTACATGTTAAGCATCAGGAAGGAGGTACAGGAGACTCAGTACCCAGAGCACTAGGTTCAGGAGCAGTGCTTACATCTCAACCATAGGGTGAGGGAACAGGAGCCTCAGCACCCACACCACCATTTCAGGAACAGTTATTACACCTGAACCATCAGTGTGAAGGTACAGGTGCATCGATATACACACACCACCAGGTTCAGGATCAATTATTAACCCTCAACCACCAGCAGTGGGGTACATGAGTCACAGGACCCACAGCACCAGGATCAGGATTAGTTATTACACGTTAACGATTAAGAAAGAGGAACAGGAGCCTCAGTACCCACAGCAGCAGGGTCAGGAGCAGTTATTACACCTCAACCAGCAGTGTGAATGTACGGGAGCCTCAAGACGCAGACCTCCACGTTGAGGAACAATTATAACCCCTCAACCATCAGGGTGAAGATGCAGGGGCCTCAGGTCCCATACCACCAGGTTCAGGAACAGTTGTTACCCATCAACCATCAGGATGGTGGTACAGGAGCCTCAGAACCCACAACACCAGTTTCATGAGCAGTTATTACCCCTCAACCATCAGGGTGAAGGTATAGGAGCCTCAGGACCCACACCACCATGTTCAGGGACAGGTATTACACCTGAACCATCAGTGTGAATGTACACGAGCCTCAAGACGCAGACCTCCAAGTTCAGGAACTGTTATTACCCCTCAACCATCAGGATGCAGATACAGGGACCTGAGGTCCCATACCACTAGGTTCAGGTACAGATATTACCCCTCAAACATCAGGGTGAAAATAGAGGTGCCTCTGGTCCCACACCACCAGGATCAGGAACAGTTATTACCCCTTAAACATGAGGAAGGAGATACCGGAGCTTCAGGACCCACACCACCTGGTTCACAAATAGTTAATACTCATCAACCATCAGGGTGAAGATACCGGGGCCTGAGGTTCCATACCACTAGGTTCAGGGACAGATATTACCCCTCAAACATCAGTTTGAAAATAGAGGAGCCTCAGGACCCACACCACCAGGTTCAGTAATAGTTAATACTCGTCACCCATCAGGGTGATGGTACAGGAGCCTCAGGACCCACAGCACCAGTTTCAGGAGCAGTTATTATCCCATAACCATCAGGAAGAATGTACAGGAGCCTCAGGACCCACACCACCAGGTTCAGGAATAGTTATTACATGTTAACCATCAAGAAGCAGGTGCCGGAGTCTCAGTACCCACAGCACTAGGTTCAGGAGCAGTTATTGCCCCTCAACCTTAAGGATGTAGTTACAGTTGCCTCAGAAACTATACCGCTTGGCTCAGGAACATATATTACCCCTCAACCATCAGGGTGGAGGTACAAGAGCCTCAGGGACAACACCACCAGTTTCAGTATCAGTTATTGCACCTTAACCATCTGGAAGGAGGTACAGGAGCCTAAGTACCCAACCCAACAGGTTCAGCAACAGTGATTACCCCTCAACCGTCAGGCTGAAGGTATAGGAACTTCTGGACCCACACCACCAGGTTCAGGGACAGTTATTACCCCTCAACCATTAGGGTGAAGATGCAGGGTCCTCAGGTCCCATACCACCAGGTTCAGGAACAGTTATTACCCCTCAACCATCAGGATGATGGTACAGAAGGCTCAGGACACACAACACCTGTTTTATGAACAGTTATTCTCCTCAGACATCAGGAAGGAGGGACAGCACCCTCAGGAAACAATCCACCAGGTTCGGGAACAGTTATTACCCCTCAAACATCAGGAAGGATATACAGAATCCTCAGGATCCACACGACCAGGTGCGGGAACAGTTCTTACCCCTCAAATATCAGGGTGAAGATACAGGACCCACACCACCAGGTTCAGGAACAGTTATTACACCTCAGCCATCCGGAAAGTGGTACAGGAGCCTCAGGACACATACCAGCAGGTTCAAGAACTGTTATTGCCCCCTGAACTATCAGGGTGAATGTACAGGATCTCAGGACCCACACCACAAGGTTCAGGAACTGTTATTAACTTTCAACTATCAGAGTAAAGGTACAGGTGCCTCAGGACCCACACCACCAGATTCAGGGACAGTTATCACCCTCAACTATCAGGGTGAAGATACAGGAGTCTCAGGACCCACACCACCAGGTTCAGAAACAGTTATTAACCTTCAACTATCAGAGTAAAGATACAGGTACCTCAGGACCCACAGTACCAAGTTCAGGAACTGTTATTACCCCTCAACCATCTTGGTGAAGGTATAGGAACCTCAGGACCCACACCGCCATGTTCAGGAACAGTTATCACACCTCAACCATCAGGGTAAAGGTACAGGAGCCTCAAGACCCATACCACCAGGTTCAGGAACAGTTATTACACCTCAACCATCATGAAGGAAGTACAGGATCCTCAGGACCCGCACGACCAGGCACATGAAACGTTTTTACTCCTCAACGATCATGGTGATGGTACAGGAGCCTAAGTACCCAGACCACCAGCTTTAGGATCAGTTATTAACCAACAACCATCACGAAGGAGGCTTAGGAGCCTCAGAACACACACCACTAGGTTCCGGAATAGTTAATATTTGTCAAACATCAGGCTGATGGTACAGGAGCCTCAGGACCCACTGTGGTAAACCATGTATATATGTTGTAACTCGGTTACCTGTCTGGACAGACACCTCTGCTGACTGCCCCTGTGGCTCCTCCATAGAGTCCTGTATAAAGGTGTTTGCCTTGCCCCTCCCCCTCAGTCCAGGGGCAGACACTCACTGTGGAGGTCGTATTGTACAGCGAATAAAAGCCTTTCAGTATTTTACCAAACCTCAGTCTTTTGGAGTAATTGAAGGTGCTTCAATTTTATTCGCTGTACATTTTAAAACATGGAACAGGCACTGAGACCAGACAAATTAGACCTCGATCCGCAAATGCCTGATGCTGGAAACGCTTTTGAACTCTGGCTGGCCTGGTTCAAAGCGTATCTAGAGGAGATTAAAGCAACCGACCCCGTAATGAAGCACAGAGTTCTACTCTCCAGGGTCAGTCCACGGGTTTATTCGCTGATCAGGGACCAGCTGAACTACGACGGCATGATGAATGCACTCAAAAGGCAATACCTGCGGCCGATAAACAGCGTCTATGCTCGGCATCGCTTAGCGACACGGCAACAACGGTCCGGGGAATCGAGTGCTGAGTTTGTCCAGGCCCTACAGACACTCGTGCAGGCCTGCAATTGCCAGGAGCTGACGGCGGCGCATCATGCAGAACTCCTAGTGAGAGACGTCTTCGTTACGGGGACCAGGTCAGTGTACGTGTGCCAGCAGCTGCTGGAAAAAACCAATCTTACCTTAAGTTTGGCGATCAAGCTGGCTGATATGTTGGAGGCCGCTTTGCATAACTCTGAGGCCCTCCAGGCACGCGATCCCCTGATGGCCTCGTGGGCGCCACAGACCCCGCAACCCGCCGGCGAATCGACCTCGGCTGCAGCCAGTCATGAGTCTGCGAAGTGCTACTTCTGCGGACTGGAGAAGCACCCCCGGAAACACTGCGCTACAAGCTACCTGCTCCAGCTGCGGAAAGAAGAGCCACTTCACCAAGGTCTGTAAGTCAAAACTGCGAGCAGGATCGAGCAGCGCCGCGTGCGAGACGTGGGCGTCTCCATCTTCCCTGCACACTGCCACCATATGCGAGACATGGGGGCCGCCATCTTCCCTGCACGCCGCCACCACATGCGAGACATGGGGGTGGCCATCTTGGTTGGCTCCACCTCCCACCGCCTACGACCAACGGGTGCTCACGGGCCACCCCACTGCGCCGGACCAAGACAGCGACCCCACCCTGGCTTCCGTGGCCCTCGACCAAAGCGCTCCCCACCAGCTCGCAAAGTCAATGATGGACATCCTGGTGGAGGGGCACAGGACAAGCTGCCTATTTGACACAGGCAACACGGAGAGTTTTATCCACCCGGCCACGGTGCAGCATTGTGGACTCATGATATGGCCGGTAAGTCAGAGGGTCACCACCGCCTCCGGGTCGCATACAACAGACATCCAGGGGGGTTGCGTAGCAACGCTAGTGGTGCAGGGCACAGAATATCGGGACTTTAAGTTACTGGTCTTGCCTCAACTGTGTGCCCCTGTGCTATTGGGGTTGGACTTCCAGAGCCACCTGAAAAGCGTGACAATGAAGTATGATGGGCCCCTCCCGTCAATTACTGTCATAAATCCCCTGTTTTGTAGAGATATGTCACGTAACCCGCTACTGACCACACACACGCACCGACCCGCGCATCCCAACCAACACCATGCCAACTGTCGCACTACCGACACCACTTGCGGCCTCTCCACCCTCAGGATCCCTCCCCCACCGCTGTTCGCCAACCTGACCCCCGACTGTAAACCTATGGCAACTAAAAGCAGGAGGTACAGCGCGGGGGACAGAGCTTTCATTAAGTCGGAGGTGCAGCGGCTGCTCAGGGAGGGGGTCATGGAGGCAAGCACAAGTCCTTGGAGGGAGCAGGTGGTGGTTGTTCAGAACGGGGAGAAGAATAGGATGGTCGTGGACTATAGCCAGACCATCAATAGGTTCATGCAGCTCGACGCGTACCCTCTAACCCGCATCGCGGATATGGTCAATCAGATAGCACAGTACAAGGTGTACTCGACCATAGACCTAAAATCCGCTTACCATGAGCTCCCCATTCGACGGGAGGACCGCCCTTACACTGCCTTCGAGGCGGACGGCAGGCTTTATCAATTCCTGCGCGTCCCCTTTGGTGTCACGAATGGTGTATCTGTCTTCCAGAGGGCAATGGACCAGGTGGTGGACCAGTACCAACTGTAGGCCACGTTCCCATATCTGGATAACATCACCATCTGTGGTCACGACCAGCAGGATCACGACAACAACCTCCAAAAATTTCTCCAAGCGGCCAAATCTTTCAACCTCACCTATAACAAGGACAAGTGTGTATTTGGGACCACCCGACTTGCTACCCTTGGGTGTGTCGTGGAGAATGGAGTCATTGGCCCTGACCCCGACTGTATGCGCCCCCTGTTGGAACTCCCTCTTCCCAATACCCTCAGAGCCCCCAAAAGGTGCCTGGGCTTCTTTTCATATTACGCCCAATGGGTCTCTAACTATGCAGACAAGGCCCGCCCCCGGTCAAGTCCACCACATTCCCCCTCTCTGCCGAGGCCCACGCGGCCTTCAACCGCATAAAAGGGGACATTGCCAAAGCAGCAATGCATGCGGTGGATGAGGCCATTCCCTTCCAAGTAAAATGTGACGTCTCCGACTTTGCGCTGGCTGCTACCCTCAACCAGGCAGGAAGACCAGTGGCGTTCTTCTCCTGTGCTCTTCAAGGCCCTGAAATTCGGCACTCTGCGGTAGAGAAAGAGGCCCAGGCCATAGTGGAAGCTATTAGGCACTGGAGGCACTATCTTGCTGGCAAAAAGTTCATCCTGCTAACTGACCAGCGCTCAGTCACGTTCATGCTTAATAATCAGCAGCGGAGCAAAATCAAAAATGATAAAATTCTGAGGTGGAGAATCGAACTCTCCACCTACAACTATGACATCATGTACAGGTCTGGGAAGCTCAACGAGCCCTCCGATGCCCCATTCCCGGGGAACATGCGCCAGCGCGCAGATCGACCGGCTATACGCCCTACATGTAGATCTTTGCCACCCGGGAGTCACCTGGCTTTTCCACTTCGTGAAAGCCCGGAACCTGCCTTACTCCCTTGAGGAGATCAGGATGATGACCAGGGACTGCCAAGTCTGTGCAGAGTGCAAACCGCACTTCTACCGACCCGAAAAGGCACAACTCATCAAGGCCACCCGCCCCTTTGAGTGACTGAGTGTTGCCTTTAAGGGCCCCCTTCCCTCCATCGACTGCAATGTGTACTTTCTTAACGTAATTGACGAGTACTCGCGGTTCCCCTTCGCCATCCCCTGCCCCGACACCACTACCACGTCAGTTATAAAAGCCCTGCGCAAACTCTTCACTCTGTTCGGATACCCATGCTATATCCACAGTGACAGAGGGTCCTCGTTTATGAGTGACGAGCTGCGCCAATATCTACTGCCTAGGGGAATTGCAACCAGTAGGACGACGAGCTATAATCCCCGGGGGAATGGACAGGTAGAGAAGGAGAATGGCACAGTGTGGAAAGCCACACTCTTAGCCCTCAGGTCAAAGGGACTGCCATTCTCCCGCTGGCAGGAGGTCCTTCCCGAGGCACTCCACTCCATCCGCTCCCTGTTATGCACAGCCACCAATGCCACCCCTCATGAGCGGATCTTTTCTTTTCCCCGAAAATCGACCACTGGAACCACCCTACCAACTTGGCTGACGTCCCCGGGGCCAGTGCTGCTTCGGAAACATGCGAGGAGCAATAAATACTCCCCGATGGTCGAGAGGGTTCACTTACTTCATGCGAACCCCCAGTATGCCTACGTGGTTTTACCTGATGGGTGGGAGGACCCTGAACACTCTGTGGTGACTATTGACCCCGTACCCACCAATGTATGTACCTACAAGACACCGTGCACTCCAAACCCTATACAGACACCACGCGACACTCCCATACCGTGCGCGACGCACACGCACGAGGGATTACCGACGCCTAACGTGCTGGCACCTGAATTCAGGCCGGAGCCAGCACAACTGCCATTGCTGGTGCTACATAGACCACAGCAATGGACTCGACCGCCTGATAGCCTTAACCTGTAAATATACTTCTTGTAAATATTGTCAGTCACTTCACCCCGCAGGACTCTTTTTAAAAAAAGGAGGGGTGAATGTGGTAAACCATGTATATATGTTGTAACTCGGTTACCTGACTGGACACACACCTCTGCTGACTGCCCCTGTGGCTCCTCTGACTGCCCCTGTGGCTCCTCCCACAGAGTCCTGTATAAAGGTGTTCGCATTGCACCTCAGTCCAGGGGAAGACACTCACTGTGGAGGTCGTATTGTACAGCGAATAAAAGCCTTTCAGTATTTTACCAAACCTCAGTCTTTTGGAGTAATTGAAGGTGCTTCACCCACAACACCAGCTTCAGGAACAGGTATAATCCCACAACCATCAGGAAGGATATACAGCAGTCTTAGGACCCACAACACCAGGATCAGGATTAGTTATTACACATTAACCATCAAGAAGGAGGAACAGGAGCCTCAGAACCCACAGCACCAGGGTTAGGAGCAGTTATTACCTCTCAACTATTAGGGTGCAGGTAGAGGAGCCTCAGGACCCACACCACCAGCTTCAGGAACAGTTATTACACCTCTACCATCAGTGTGAATGTACAGGAGCCTCAAGACACAGACCTCCAAGTTCAGGAACAGTTATTACCTCTCAGACATCAAAGTGAAGATGCAGGGGCCTCAGGTCCCATACCACCAGGTTCAGGAACAGTTATTACCCCTCAACCATCAGGATGGTGGTACAGGAGGCTCAGGACCCACCATACCAGTTTTATGAACAGTTATTTACCCTAAAACATCTGGAAGGAAGGACAGCACCCTCAGGAACCAAACCACCAGGTTCGGAAACAGTTATCACCCCTCAAACATCAGGAAAGATATACAGGATACTCAGGATCCACACGACCAGGTGCGGGAACAGTTCATACTCCTCATCCATAATGGTGATGGAAGAGGAGCCTCAGGACCCACACCACCAGGTTCAGGGACAGTTATTACCCCTCAAACATCAGGGTGAAGATATAGGAGCCTCAGGACCCACACCACCAGGTTCAGGAACTGTTATTAACAAACAACCATCAGGGTGAATATATAGGAGCCTCAGGACCCACATCACCATGTTCAGGGACAGGTATAACCCCTCAAACATCAGGGTTTAGGTACAGAAATATTGGGACCCACACAATCAGGTTCAGGAACAGTTATTGCCCCTGAACCATGAGGATGGATGTACCGGAGCCGCACGACGCACAGCACCAGGTTCAGGAACAGGTATTAACCTTCAACTATCAGAGTAAAGGTACAGGTGCCTCCAGACCCACACCACCATGTACAGAAATGTTTATTACCTCTCAGCTGTCAGGGTGAAGGTACAGGAGCATCAGAACTCACACCACCAGATTCAGGAACAGTTAAGACTCGTCAACCGTCCGGGTGATGGTACAGGAGCCCCAGGACCCACAACACCAGTTTCAGGAACAGTTATTATCCCACAACCATCAGGAAGGATGTACAGGAGCCCCAGGACCCACAACACCAGGTTCAGGAACCGTTATTAACCCTCAACCATCAGGGTGAATGTGCAGGAGCCTCAGTCGCCACACCACTAGATTCAGGAATAGTTATTACACCACAACCATCCGGAAGGATGTACAGGAGCCTCAGGACGCACACCACTAGATTCAGGAACAGTTATTACACCATAACTATCAAGATGAAGGAACAGGAGCCTCAGGTCCCACACCACCAGGTTCAGTAACAGTTATTACCCATCAAAGATAAAGGTGAATGTATAGGAGCCTCAGGTCCCACACCACCAAGTTCAGGAACTGTTAGTAACTTTCAACTATCAGAGTAAAGGTGCAGGTGCCTCAGGGCCCACACCACCAGGTTCAGTAACAGTTATTACCCATTAACAGTCAGGGTGAAGGTATAGGAGCCTCAAGACCCACACCACCAGGTTCAGGAACAGTTATTACCCCTCAGGTATCAGGGTGAAGATACAGGTGTCTCAGGACCCACACCAGCAGGTTCAGGAACAGTTATTACCCCTCAGGTATCAGGTTGAAGATACAGGTGTCTCAGGACCCACACCAGCAGGTTCAGGAACAGTTATTAACCTTCAACTATCAGAGTAAAGGTGCAGGTACCTCAGGACCCACAGCACCAGATTCAGGAACTGTTATTACCCCACAACCATCAGGGTGAAGGTATAGGAGCCTCAGGCCCCTCCCCACCAGATTCAGGGACAGCTATTACACCTGAAACATTAGGGTGAACGTATAGGAGCCTCAGCACCCACACCACCATGTTCAGGAACAGTTATTACACCTCAACCATCAGGGTGAAGCTACAGGAATCTCAAGACCCACACCACCAGGTTCAGGAATAGTTATTACACCTTAACCATCAAGAAGGAGATACAGGAGCCTCAGTACCCAAAGCACCAGGTTCAGGAGCAGGTATTACCCCTCAACCATCAGTGTGAAGGTACAGGAGCCTCAGGACCCACACCTCCAGGTTCAGTAGCAGGTATTATCAAATAACCATCAGTGTGAATGTACAGGAGTCTCAAGTCTCAGACCTACAAGTTCAGGGACAGTTATTGCACCTCAACCATTACGGTGAAGATACAGGGGCCTCAGGTATCAGGAAGGAGGTACAGGAGCCTCAGGACCCACACCACCAGGTTCAGTAGCAGGTATTATCAAATAACCATCAGGAAGGAGGTACAGGACCCTCAGGACCAACACCACCACATTCAGAAACAGTTATTACCCTTCAACCATCAGGAAGGATGTATAGGAGCCCCAGGACTCACACCACCAGGTTCAGGAACAGTTATTAACCCTCAACCATCAGGGTGAACGTGCAGGAGCCATAGTCCACACACGACCACGTTCAGGAATAATTATTAACCCAGAACCATCCAGAAGGATGTACAGGAGCCTCAGGATGCACACCACTAGGTTCAGGAACAGTTGTTACACCGTTACTATCAGAGTGAAGGAACAGGAGCCTCAGGTCTAACACCACCAGCTTCAGGAAAAGTTATTACACTTCAACCCTCATGAAGGATGTACAGGAGCCGCAATACCCACACCACCAGTTTCAGTGACAGTTATTACACCTAAGCCATTAGGAAAGTGGTACAGGAGCTTCAGGACACATACCAGCAGGTTCAGGAAGAGTAATTGCCCCTGAACCATCAGGATAAATGTACAGGATCTCAGGACCCACACCAACAGGTTCTGGAACAGTTATTAACTTTCAACTATCAGAGTAAAGGTACAGGTGCCTCAGGACCCACAGCACCAGGTTCAGGAACTGTTATTACCCTTCAACCATCAGAGTAAAGGTATAGGAGCCTCAGGATACACACCACCATGTTCAGGAACAGTTATTTCCCCACAGCCATCAGGGAGATACAGGAGCCTCAGGAGCCACACCACCTGGTTTACGAACCGTTTCTACCCCTCAACAATCATGGTGATGGTACAGGAGCCTCAGTACCCAGACCACCATGTTTAGGATCAGTTATTAACCAACAACCATCAGGAAGGAGGTATAGGAGCCTCAGGACCCAGACCACCCAGGTTAGGAACAGTTATTACTTCTTAACCATCAGGAAGAGGTACAAGAGCCTCAGGACCAACAGCACCTGGTACAGGAATGGTTATTATCCCTCAACCATCAGGATTAAGGTACAGGAGCCTCAAGACCCAGACCACCATGTTTAGGAAGAGTTATTACCTCTCAAACATCAGGAAAGAGGTACAGGAGCCACATGACCAACAGCACCAGGTACAGGAATGTTTATTACCTCTCAACTGTCAGGGTGAAGGTACAGGAGCATCAGGACTCACACCACCAGATTCAGGAACAGTTAATACACGTCAACCGTCCGGGTGATGGTACAGGAGCCTCAGGATCCATGACACCAGTGTCAGGAACAGTTATTATCCCAAAACAATCAGGAAGGATGTATAGGAGCTCCAGGACCCACAGCATCAGGTTCGGCAACCGTTATTAACACTCAACATTCAGGGTGAAAGTGCAGGAGCCACAGTCCCCACACCACCAGTTTCAGAAAAAATTATTACCCCACAGCCATCCAGAAGGATGGACAGGAGCCTCAGGACGCACACCACTAGGTTCAGGAACAGTTATTACACCACAACTATCAAGGTGAAGGAACAGGAGCCTCAGGTCCGACACCACCAGCTTCAATAACAGTTATTATCCATCAACCGTAAGGGTGAAAGTATAGGAGCCTCAGGACCCATGACACCAGTTTCAGGAACAGTTATTATCCCACAACCATCTGGAACGATGTAAAGGAACCCCAGGACCCACATCACCAGGTTCAGGATCAGTTATGAATCTTCAACCATTAGGGTGAATGTGCAGGAGCCTCAGTCCCCACACCACCAGTTTCAGGAATGGTTATAACCCCACAACCATCCGGAAGGATGTACAGGAGCCTCAGGATGCACACCACTAGTTTCAGGAACAGTTATTACAGCCTAACTATCAGGGTGAAGGAACAGAAGCCTCAGGTCCAACACCACCAGCTTCAGGAAAAGATATTGCACTTCAACCATCATGAAGAATGTACAGGAGTCGCAGGACCCACACCACCAGTTTCAGGAACCATTATTATACCGAAGCCATCAAGAACAGGAGCCTCAGGGCACATACCAGCATGTTCAGAAACAGTTATTGCATCTGAATCATCAGGGTGAATGTACAGGATCTCAGGACCCATACCAACAGGTTCAGGAAGAATTATTAACTTTCAACTATCAGAATAAAGTTACAGGTGTCTCAGGACCCACAACACCAGGTTCAGTAACAGTTATTACCCATCAACCATAATGGTGAAAGTATAGGAGCCTCAGGAATCACACCACCAGGTTCAGGGACAGATATTAGCCCTCAAATATCAGGGTGAAGATACAGGCATCTCAGGACCCACACCACCAAGTTGAGGAACAGTTAGTAACTTTCAACTATCAGAGTAAAGCTACTGGTGCCACAGGGCCCACACAACTAGGTTCAGTAACAGTTATTACCCGTCAAATATCAGGGTGAAGATACAGGAGTCTCAGGACCTACACCAACAGGTTCAGGAACAGTTATTAACCTTCAACTATCAGAGTAAAAGTACAGGTACCTCAGGACCCACAGCACCAGGTTCAGGAACTGTTATTACCCCTCAACCATCGGAGTAAAGGTATAGGAGCTTCAAGATACACACCACCATGTTTAGGAACGTTTATTACCTCTCTACCATCAGGGTGAAGGTATAGGAGCATCAGTTCTCACAGCACCAGATTCAGGAACAGTTAATAAATGTCAACCGTCCGGGTGATGGTACAGGAGCCTCAGGACCCACGACACCAGTTTCAGGAACAGTTATTATTCCACAACCATCAGGAAGGATGTATGGCAGCCCCAGGATCCACACCACCAGGTTCAGGAACCGTTATTAATCCTCAACCATCAGGGTGAATGTACAGAAGCCTCAGGACCCACACCACCAGGTTCAGTAGCAGGTAATAACAAATAACCATCAGGAAGGAGGTACAGGAGCCTCAGGACCAACACCGCCACATTCAGGAACAGTTATTACCCTTCAACCATCAGGAAGGAGGAATAGGAGCCTCACGACTCACACCCCCAGCTTCAGGAATTTTATTAACCCTCAACCATCAGGGTGAAGACAAAAGAGCAAGAGGACACACACCACCAGGTTCAGGAACTGTTATTACCCCACAACCGTCAGGAAGGAGGTACAGGAGCCTCAGAACCCAGACCACCATTTTTAGGAAGAGTTATTACGTCTCAACCATCAGGAAAGAGGTACAGGAGCCTTATGACCAAAACCACCAGGTACAGGAATGGTTATTCCCTCTCAACTGTCAGGATGAAGTTCCAGGAGCATCAGGTCTCACACGACCAGGTTCAGGAGCAGTTAATACTCATCGACCGTCCGGGTGATGGTAAAGGAGCCTCAGGACCCACGACACCAGTTTCAGGAACAGTTATTATCCCACAACCATCACGAAGGAATTATAGGAACCCCAGGACGCACATCACCAGGTTCAGGAACAGTTATTAACCCTCAACCATCAGGGTGAATGTGCAGGAGCCTCAGTCCCCACACCACCAGTTTCAGGAATAGTTATTACCGCACAACCATCCGGAAAGATGTACAGGAGCCTTAGGACGCACACCACTAGGTTCAGGAACAGTTGTTGCATCTGAATCATCAGCGTGAATGTACAGGATCTCAGGACCCACACCAACAGGTTCAGGAACAGTTATTAACTTTCAACTATCAGAGTAATGGTACAGGTGTTTCAGGACCCACAACACCAGGTTCAGTAACAGTTTTTACCCATCAACCATCAGGGTGAAATTATAGGAGCCTCGGGACCCACACCACCAGGTTCAGGTACAGATATTAGCCCTCAAATATCAGGGTGAAGATACAGGAGTCTCAGGACCTACACCAGCAGGTTCAGGAACAGTTATTAACCTTCAACTATCAGAGTAAAGGTACAGGTACATCAGGACCCACAGCACCAGGTTCAGGAACTGTTATTACCCCTCAACCATCAGAGTGAAGGTATAGGAGCCTCAGGATCCACACCACCAGGTTTAGGAACCGTTTCTACCCCTCAACGATCATGGTGATGGTACAGGAGCCTCAGTACCCAGACCACCATGTTTAGGATCAGTTATTAACCAACAACCATCAGGAAGGAGGTATAGGAGCCTCAGGACCCAGACCACCCAGGTTAGGAACAGTTATTACTTCTTAACCATCAGGAAGAGGTACAAGAGCCTCAGGACCAACAGCACCTGGTACAGGAATGGTTATTATCCCTCAACCATCAGGATTAAGGTACAGGAGCCTCAAGACCCAGACCACCATGTTTAGGAAGAGTTATTACCTCTCAAACATCAGGAAAGAGGTACAGGAGCCACATGACCAACAGCACCAGGTACAGGAATGTTTATTACCTCTCAACTGTCAGGGTGAAGGTACAGGAGCATCAGGACTCACACCACCAGATTCAGGAACAGTTAATACACGTCAACCATCCGGGTGATGGTACAGGAGCCTCAGGATCCATGACACCAGTGTCAGGAACAGTTATTATCCCAAAACAATCAGGAAGGATGTATAGGAGCTCCAGGACCCACAGCATCAGGTTCGGCAACCGTTATTAACACTCAACATTCAGGGTGAAAGTGCAGGAGCCTCAGGACCCACACCACCAGGATCAGGGACAGTTATTGCCCCTCAAATATCGGGGTGAAGATACAGGATTCTCAGGACCCACACCACCAGGTTTAGGAACAGTTATTAACTTTCAACTATCAGAGTACAGGTACAGGTGCCTCAGGACCCACACCACCAGGTTCAGTATGCGTTTATTACCCATCAACAATCATGGTGAAAGTATAGGAGCCTCAGGACCCACACCACCAGGTTCAGTATCAGTTATTACACCTTAACCATCTGGAAGGAGGTGCAGGAGCCTAAGGACCCAACACAACATGTTCAGGGACAGTTATTACCCCTCAACCATCTGGGTGAATGTACAGGAGCCTCAGGACCCAGATCACCAAGTTCAGGAACAGTTATTGCCCCTCAACTGTCTGGAAGGAGGTACAGGAGCCTCAGGACCCACACCACCGTGTTCAGGAACAGTTATTACACCTCTACCATCAGCAAGAAGGTACAGGAGCTGCAGGACACAGACAACCAGTTTCAACAACAGTTAGTACCCCTCAGCCTTCAGGAAAGTAGCACAGTAGACTCAGGATACATACCAGCGGGTTCAGGAACAGTTGTTACGCAAAACCATAAGCGTGAATGTACAGGATCTCAGGACGCACACCACCAGGATCAGAAACTGTTATTACCGCTCAACCATCAGAGTAAAGGTACAGGTGTCTCAGGTCCCACACTACCAGGTTCAGGAACAGTTATTACACCTTAACCATCAGGCTGAAGGTATAGGAGCCTCAGGACCCACACCACCATGTTCAGGGACAGGAATTAACCTTCAACTATCAGAGTAAAGGTACAGGTGCCTCAGGACCCACACCACCCGATTTTGGTACAGTTATTACCCCTTAACCATCAGGCTGAAGGTATAGGAGTCTCAGGACTCATACGACCAGGTTCAGGAACAGTTATTAAACTTCAACTATCAGAGTAAAGTACAGGTGCCTCTGGATCCACACCACCAGGTTTCGGAAGAGTTATTACCCCTCAACCATCAGGGTGAAGGTATAGAAGCCTCAGGACCCACACCACCAGGATCAGGAACAGTCTTTAACCTTCAACTATCAGAGTAAAGATACAGGTGCCTCAGGACCCACACCACCAGGTTCAGGAAGAGTTATTAACCCTCAACCATCAGGGCGAAGGTATAGGAGCCTCAGGACCCACACCACCATGTTCAGGGACAGGTATTAACCTTCAACTATCAGAGTAAAGATACAGGTGCCTCAGGACCCACACCACCAGGTTTCGAAAGAGTTATTACCCCTCAACCATCAGGGTGAAGGTGTAGGAGCCTCAGGACCAACACCATCATGTTCAGGGACAGGTATTACCCCTCAAACATCAAGGTGAAGGTACAGGAGCCTCGGGACCCACACAACCAGGTTCAGGAACAGTAATTACTCCAAAATCATCAGTGTGAATGTACAGAATCTCAGGACCCACACCCACAGGTTCAGAAACAGGTATTACCCCTCAACCATCAGAGTAAAGGTACAGGTGCCTCAGGACCCACACCACAAGGTTTAGGAACAGTTATTAACCCTTATCCATCAGGCTGAAGGTATAGGAGCTTCAGGATCCACACAACCAGGTTCAGGAACTGTTATTACCCCTCAACCATCAGGGTGAAGGTATAGGAACCTCAGGACCCACACCAGCATGTTCAGGAACAGTTATTACACCCCAACCATCAGGGTAAAGGTACAGGAGCCTCGAGACCCACACCACCAGCTTCAGAACAGTTATTACACCTCAGCCATCAGGAAGGAAGTACAGGATCCTTAGGACCCGCACGACCAGGCACAGGAACTGTTTTTACCCCTCAACGATTATGGTGATGGTACGTACCCAGACCACCAGCTTTAGGATCAGTTATTAACCAACAACCATCAGGAAGGAGGTATAGGAGCCTCAGGACACACACCATCAGGTTCCGGAATAGTTAATATTTATCAAACATCAGGCTGATGGTACAGGAGCCTCAGAACCCACAACACCAGCTTCAGGAACAGGTATAATCCCACAACCATCAGGAAGGATGTACATCAGTCTCAGGACCCACAACACCAGGATCAGGATTAGTTATTACATGTTAACCATCAAGAAGGAGCAACAGGAGCCTCAGAACCCAGAGCACCAGGGTCAGGAGCAGTTATTACCTCTCAACCATCAGGATGAGGGTAGAGGAGCCTCAAGACGCACACCACCAGCTTCAGGAACAGTTATTACACCTCAACCATCAGTGTGAATGTACTGGAGCCGCAGGACACAGACCACCAGTTTCAGCAACAGTTAGTACCCCTCAGCCTTCAGGAAAGTGGTACAGTAGCCTTAGGATACATACCAGCGGGTTCAGGAACAGTTGTTATGCCAAAACCATAAGCATGAATGTACAGGATCTCAGGAACCACACCACCAGGATCAGAAACTGTTATTACTGCTCAACCATCAGAGTAAAGGTATGGGTGTCTCAGGTCCCACACTACCAGGTTCAGGAACAGTTATTACACCTTAACCATCAGGGTGAAGGTATAGGAGCCTCAGGACCCACACCACCAAGTTTTGGAAGAGTTATTACCCCTCAACCATCAGGGTGAAGGTATAGGAGCCTCAGGACTCATACGACCAGGTTCAGGAACAGTTATTAAACTTCAACTATCAGAGTAAAGTACAGGTGCCTCTGGATCCACACCACCAGGTTTCGGAAGAGTTATTACCCCTCAACCATCAGGGTGAAGATGCAGGGGCCTCAGGTCCCATACCACAAGGTTCAGGAACAGTTATTACCCCTCAACCATCAGGATGGTGGTACAGAAGGCTCAGGACCCACACCACCTATTTTATGAACAGTTATTTCCCCTCAAACATCAGGAAGGAGGGACAGCACCCTCAGGAACCAATCTACCAGGTTCGGGAACAGTTATTACCACTCAAACGTCAGGAAGGATATACAGGATCCTCAAGATCCACATGACCAGGTGCGGGAACAGTTCTTACCCCTCAAATATCAGGGTGAAGATACAGGAGCCTCAGGACACATACCAGCAGGTTCAAGAACAGTTATTGCCCCTGAACCATCAGGGTGAATGTACAGGATCTCAGGACCCACACCACCAGGTTCAGGAACAGTTATTAACTTTCAACTATCAGAGTAAATGTACAGGTGCCTCAGGACCCACACCACCAGGTTTAGGAACAGTTATTAACCTTCAACTATCAGAGTAAAGGTACAGGAGCCTCAGGACCCACAACACTAGTTTCAGGAACAGTTATTATCCCATAACCATCTGGAAGAATGTACAGGAGCCTCAGGACCCACACCACCAGGTTCTGGAATAGTTATTACACGTTAACCATCAAGAAGGAGGAACAGGAGCCTCAGTACCCACAGCACTAGGTTCTGGAGCAGTACTTACATCTCAACCATCTGGTGGAGGTGGGGGGGGGAACAGGAACCTCAGGAACAACACCACCATTTTCAGGAACAGTTATTACACCTGAACCATCAGTGTGAATACACAGGAGCCTGAAGACGCAGACCTCCAAGTTCAGGAACTGTTTTTACACCTCAACCATCAGGGTGAAGATACAAGGGCCTGAGGTCCCATACCACCAGGTTCAGACACAGATATTACCCCTCAAACATCGGGTGAAAATAGAGGAGCTTCAGGACAGACACCACCAGGTTCAGGAATAGTTAATACTCATGAACCATCACGGTGATGGTACAGGAGCCTCAGGACCCACAGCACCAGGGTCAGGAGCAGTTATTACACATCAACCATCTGAGTGAAGGTAGAGGAGCCTCAGGACCCACACCACCAGCTTCAGGAACATTTATTACACCTCAACCATCAGTGTGAATGTACAGGAGCCTCAAGATGCAGACCTCCAAGTTCAGGAACATTTATAACCCCTCAACCATCAGGGTGAAAATGCAGGGGCCTCAGATCCCATAGCACCAGGTTGAGGAACAGTTATTACCCCTCAACCGTCAGGATGGAAGTACAGGAGCCTCAGGACCCACAACACCAGTTTCATGAACAGTTATTTCCCCTCAAATATCAGGAAGGAGGGACAGCCCTCTCAGGAACCAATCCACCAGGTTTGGGAACAGTTATTACTCCTCAAACATCAGGAAGAATATACAGGATCCTCAGGATCTACATGACCAGGTGCGGGAACAGTTCTTACCTCTCATCCATCATGGTGATGGGACAGGAGCTTCAGTACCCACACCACCAGGTTTAGGAACAGTTATTAACCAACAACCAACAGGAAGGAGGTACAGGAGCCTCACGACCAACACCACCAAGTTCAGGGACAGTTATTACGCCTCAAACATCAGGGTGAAGATACAGCAGTCTCAGGACCAACACCACCAGGTTCATGAACTGTTATTGCCCCTGAACCATGAGGATGGATGTACAGGAGCCTCAGAACCCACCCCACCAGGCTCAGGAACAGTTATTACCCTCAAACATCGGCAAGGAGATACCGGTGCCTCAGGACCCATACCACCAGTTTCAGGAATAGTTAATACTCGTCAACCATCAGGGTAATGGTACAGGAGCCTCAGGACCTACAACACTAGTTTCAGGCACAGTTATTATCCCATAACCATCTGGAAGAACGTACAGGAGCCTCAGGACCCACACTACCAGGTTCAGGAATAGTTATTACACATTAACCATCAAGAAGGAGGTACAGGAGCCTCAGTACCCACAGCACTAGGTTCAGGAGCAGTTCTTACACCTCAACCATCAGGGTGAGGGAACAGGAGCCTCAGGACCCACACCACCAGTTTCAGGAACAGTTATTACACCTGAATCATCAGTGTGAATATACAGGATCCTGAGGTCCCATACCACCAGGTTCAGACACAGATATTACCCCTCAAACATCAGGGTGGAAAATAGAGGAGCCTCAGGACCCACACCACCAGGTACAGGAATAGTTAATATTCGTCATCCATCACAGTGATGGTACAGCAGCCTCAGGAGCCAAGCCACCAGCTTCAGGAACAGCTATTACACCTCAACCATCAGTGTGAATGTACAGGAGCCTCAAGAGGCAGACCTCCAAGTTTAGGAACAGTTATTTCCCCATAACCATCAGGGTGAAGGTGCAGGGTCCTCAGGTCCCATACCACCAGGTTCAGGAACAGTTATTACCCCTCAAACATCAGGATGGTGGTACAGGAGGTTCAGGACCCACAACACCAGTTTTATGAACAGTTATTTCCCTGTAAACATCAGGAAGGAGGGACAGCACCCTTAGGAACCAATCCACCAGGTTTGGGAACAGTTATTATCCCTCAAAAGTCAGGAAGGATATACGGGATCCTCAGGATCCACACGACCAGGTGCGGGAACAGTTCTTACCCCTCATCCATCATGGAGAAGGTACAGGAGCCTCAGGACCCACACCACCAGGTTCAGGGACAGTTATTACCCCTCAAACATCTGGGTGAAGATACAGCAGTCTCAGGACCCACACCACCAGGTTCAGGAACAGTTATTAACCTTCAACTATCAGTGTAAAGGTACAGGTGCCTCAGGACCCACACTACCTGTTTTAGGAAATGTTATTACCCTCAACCATCAGGGTGAAGGTATAGGATCTCAGGACCCACACCACCATATTCAGGGACAGGTATTACCCCTCAAACATCAGGGTGAAGGTACAGGATTCTCGGGACCCACACAACCAGGTTCAGGAACAGTTATTGCCCCTGAACCATGAGGATGGATGTACTGGAGCCGCAGGATGCACACCACCCAGTTCAAGAACAGTTATTACCCCTCACACATCAGGACGGTAGTACAAGATCCTCAGGTCCCACACTACCAGGCATAGGAAGAGTTTTTAACCTTCCACCTTCTTGGTGACGGTACAGGAGTCTCAGTACCCACACCACCATGTTTAGGAACAGTTGTTAACCAACAACCACCAGAAAGGAGGTACAGGAGCCTCAGAACCCACACCACCAGGTTCAGGAACAGTTATTAACCTTCAACTGTTAGAGTAAAGGTACAGGTGGCTCAGTACCCACAGCACCATGGTCAGGAGCAGTTATTACATCTCAACCATCAGGGTGTGGGAACAGGAGCCTCAGTACCCACATCACCAGCTTCAGAAACAGTTATTACACCTCAACCATCAGTGTGAATGTACAGGAGCCTCAAGATGCGGACCTCCAAGTTCAGGAAGTGTTATTTCCCCTCAACCATCAGGGTGAAGCTGCAGGGTCCATAGGTCCCATACCACCAGGTTCAGGAACAGTTATTGCCCCTCAACAATCAGGATGGTGGTACAGGAGCCTCAGGACCCACAACAGCAGTTTCATGAACAGTTATTTCCCCTCAAACATCAGGTAGGATATACGGGATATCCAGGATCCACATGACCATGTACGGGAAAAGTTTTTACCCCTCATCCATCGTGGTGCCGGTACAGGTGTCTCGAAACCCACACCACCAGGTTTAGGATCAGTTATTAACCAACAACCATGAAGAAATAGGTACAGGAGCCTCAGGGCCCACACCACCAGTTTCAGGAACATTTATTACACCTGAACCATCAGTGTGAATGCACACGCACCTCAAGATGCAGTCCTCCAAGTTCAGGAACAGTTATTATCCCTCATCCATCAGGATGGTTGTACAGGAGCTTCAGGACCCACCACAGCAGTATCATGAATAATTATTTCTCCTCAAACATCAGGAAGGATATACGGGATATCCAGGATCCACACAACCAGGTACGGGAAAAGTTCTTACCCCTCATCCATCGTAGTGCCTGTACAGGAGCCTCGGTACCCAAACCACCAGGTTTAGGACCAGTTATTAACCAACAACCACGAGGAAGGAGGTACAGGAGCCTCAGGACCCAACCCAACAGGTTCAGGAACAGTTATTACATCTCAAGCATGAGGAAGGAGGTAACAGGTGCCGCAGGACCCAGACAACCATTTTCAGCAACAGTTAGTACCCCTCAGCCTTTAGGAAAGTGGTACAGTAGCCTCAGGATACATACCAGCTGGTTCAGGAGCAGATATTACACCAAAACCATAAGCGTGAATGTACAGGATCTCAGGACCCACACCACCAGGATCAGAAACAGTTTTTACCCCTCAACCATCAGAGTAAAGGTACAGGTGCCTCAGGACCCACACCACCAGGTTCAGGAATAGTTATTACCCATTAACCATCAGGGTGAAGGATAGGAGTCTCAGGACCCACACCACCAGGTTCATGGACAGTTATTACCCTCAAATATCAGGGTGAAGATACAGAAGCCTCTGGACGCACACCACCAGGTTCAGGAACAGTTATTAACCTTCAACTATCAGAGTAAAGGTACGGGTGCCTGAGGACCCACACCACCAGGTTCAGGAAGAGTTATTACCCCTCAGCCTTCAGGAAAGTTGTACAGTAGCCTCAGGACAGATACCATTGGGTTCAGGAACAGTTATTACACCAAAATCATCAGTGCGAATGTACAGGATCTCAGGACCCACACTCCCATGTTCAGAAACAGGTATTACCCCTCAGCCATCAGACTGAAGGTATAGGAGCCTCAGGACCCGGTTCAGGGACAGTTATTACTCCTCTAATATCAGAGTGAAGATACAGGATCCTCGGGAACCACACAACCATGTTCAGGAACAGTTATTGCGCCTAAACCATGAGGATGGATGTACAGGAGCCGCAGGATGCACACCACCAGGTTCAGGAAATGTTATTACCCCTCAACCATCAGGGTGAAGGTATAGGAGCCTCAAGACCCACACCACCATGATTAGGGACAGGTATTACCCTTCAAACATCAGGGTTTATGTACAGGATCCTCGGGACCCACACAACCAGTTTCAGGAACAGTTATTGCCCCTGAACCATGAGGATGTATGTACAGGAGCCGCAGGATGCACACCACCAGGTTCAGGAACAGTTATTGCACCTCAAACATCAGGAAAGTAGTACAGGATCCTCAGGAACCACACAACCATGTTCAGGAACAGTTATTGCGCCTAAACCATGAGGATGGATGTACAGGAGCCGCAGGATGCACACCACCAGGTTCAGGAAATGTTATTACCCCTCAACCATCAGGGTGAAGGTATAGGAGCCTCAAGACCCACACCACCATGATTAGGGACAGGTATTACCCTTCAAACATCAGGGTTTATGTACAGGATCCTCGGGACCCACACAACCAGTTTCAGGAACAGTTATTGCCCCTGAACCATGAGGATGTATGTACAGGAGCCGCAGGATGCACACCACCAGGTTCAGGAACAGTTATTGCACCTCAAACATCAGGAAAGTAGTACAGGATCCTCAGGTCCCACACTACCAGGTACGGGAACAGATTTTACCCCTCAACCTTCTTGGTGACGGTACAGGAGCCTCAGTACCCACACCACCAGGTTCAATAACAGTTATTAACCCTTCAAACATCAGGGAGAATATACAGGTTTGTCATGACCCACACCACAAGTTTCAGGAGCAGTTATTATCCCTCAACCATCAGGGAGAATATACAGGTGCGTCACGACCCGCACCACCAGGTTCAGGAGCAGTTATTGCCACTCAACCTTAAAGATGTAGTTACAGTTGCCTCAGAATCTACACCACTAAGCTCAGGAACATATATTACCCCTCAACCATTAGGGTGGAGGTAGAAGAGTCTCAGGACCCACACCACCAGGTTCAGGAACAGTTATTACCCCTCAACCATCAGGGTGAAGGTATAGGAACCTCAGGACCCACACCACCATATTCAGGGACAGGTATTACTCTCAAACATCAGGGTGAAGGTACAGGAGCCTTGGGACCCACACAACCAAGTTCAGGAATAGTTATTGCCCCTGAACAATGTGGATGGATGTACAGGAGCCGCAGGATGCGCACCACCAGCTTCAGGAACAGTTATTAACCTTCAACTATCAGGAAGGAAGTATAGGAGCCTCAAGACCCACACAACCAGGTTCAGGAAATGTTATTACCCCTCAACCATTAGGGTGGAGGTAGAAGAGTCTCAGGACCCACACCACCAGGTTCAGGAACAGTTATTACCCCTCAACCATCAGGGTGAAGGTATAGGAACCTCAGGACCCACACCACCATATTCAGGGACATGTATTACCCTTCAAACATCAGGGTTTATGTACAGGATCCTCGGGACCAACACAACCAGTTTCAGGAACAGTTATTGCCCCTGAACCATGAGGATGGATGTACAGGAGCTGCAGGATGCACACCACCAGGTTCAGGAACAGATATTACACCTCATCCATCTGGAACGAGGTACAGGTGACTCAGGAACCACACCACCAGGGTCAGGAGCAGCTATAGTCCCTCAACTTTCTTGAAGGAGGTATAGGAGCCTCAGAGCCCACCCCACCAGGCTCAGGAACAGTTGTTACCCCTAAACCATCAGGAAGGAGATACTGGAGCCTCAGGACCCACACCACCAGTTTCAGGAACAGTTATTACACCTGAACCATCAGTGTGAATGTACACGATCCTCAAGATGCAGACCTCCAAGTTCAGGAACTGTTATTACACCTCAACCATCAGGATGAAGAAACAGGGGCCTGAGGTCCCATACCACCAGGTTCAGGGACAGAGATTACCCCTCAAACATCAGGGTGAAAATACAGGAACCTTAGGACCCACACCATCAGGTTCCGGAACTGTTACTGACCTTCAAATATCAGAGTGAAGGTACAGGAGCCTCAGGACCCACACCACCAGCTTCAGGAACAGTTATTACACCTCAACCATCAGTGTGAATGTACAGGAGCCTCAAGACGCAGACCTCCAAGTTCAGGAACAGTAATAACCCCTCAATCATCAGGGTGAAGATGAAGGGGCCTCAGGTCCCATACCACAAGGTTCAGGAACAGTTATTACTCCTCAACCATCAGGATGGTGGTACAGGAGCCTCAGGACCCACAACACCGTGTTCAGGGACAGATATTACACCTCAAGCATCACGGAAATGGTACAGGAGCCTCGGGACCCACACAACCAGGTACAAGAACAGTTATTGTCCCTGAACATTGAGGATGGATGTACAGGAGCCGCAGGACGCACACCGCTAGGTGCAGGAACAGTTATTACCCCTCAAACATCAGGAAGGAAGTACAGGATCCTCAGGTCCCACACTACCAGTTACCGGAACAGTTTTTACCCCTCAACATTCATGGTTACAGTACAGGAGCCTCAGTACCTACACCACCAGGTTTAGGAACAGTTATTAACTAACAACCATCAGGAGTGAGATACAGGAGGCTCAGGACCCACACCACCGGGTTCAGGAACAGTTATTACACATCACCCATCAGGAATGAGGTAGCGCAAGCTCAGGACTCACACAATCAGGTTCTAGAACAGTTATTAGCCCTCAAACATCACGGTGAACGTACAGGAGCCTCACTCCGTAAACCACCTGGTACAGAAACAGTTATTGCCCCGCAACCATCAGGAAGCAGGTACAGTAGCCTCAGAACCCACACCAGGTTCAGGAGCAGATATTGCCTCTCAACTATCAGGGTGGAGGTACAGGGGCCTCAGGACCTACTCCACTAGGTTCAGTAACAGTTATTACCCCACAACCATTTGGAAGGAGGTACAGGAGCCTCAGGATGCACACCACTAGGTTCAGGAACAGTTATTAACTTTCAACTATCAGAATAAAGGTACAGGTGTCTCTGGACCCACAACACCAGGTTCAGTAACAGTTATTACCCATCAACCATCAGGGTGAAAGTATAGGAGCCTCAGGAACCACACCACCAGGTTCAGGGACAGATATTAGCCCTCAAATATCAGGGTGAATATACAGGTGTGTCACGATGCACACCACAAGTTTCAGGGGCAGTTATTATCCCTCAACCATCAGGGAGAATATACAGCTGCGTCACGACCCACACCACCAGGTTCAGGAGCAGTTATTGCCCCTAAACCTTAAGGATGTAGTTACAGTTGCCTTAGAGACTACACCATTAGGCTCAGGAACATATATTACCCCTCAACCATCAGGGTGGAGGTACACGAGCCTCAGGGCCCACACCACCAGGTTCAGTATCAGTTATTGCACCTCAACCATCTGGAATGAGGTACAGGAGCCTAAGGAACAAACCCACCAGGTTCAGGAACAGTTATTGCCCCTCAACCATCTGGAAGGAGGTACAGGAGCCTCAGGGCCAAACCCAACAGGTTCAGGAACAGTTATTACATCTCAACCACCAGCAAGGAGGTACAGGAGCCGCAGGACCCAGACAACCAGTTTCAGCGAAAGTTATTACCCCTCAGCCTTCAGGAAAGTAGTACAGCAGCCTCAGGACACATACCAGCTGGTTCAGGAATAGTTATTACGCCAGAATCATAAGCCTGAATGTACAAGATCTCAGGACCAACATCACCAGGATCAGGAACAGTTATTACTGCTCAACCATTAGAGTAAAGGAACAGGTGCATCAGGACCCACACCACCAGGTTCAGGAACAGTTATTACACCTTAACCATCAGGCTGAAGGTATAGGGGCCTCAGGACCCACAGCACCAGGTTCAGGGACAGTTATTACCCCTCAAACATCAGGGTGAAGATACAGGAGCCTCAGGACCAACACCACCAGGTTCAGGGACAGTTATTACCCTCAAACATCAGGATGAAGATACAGGAGTCTCAGGACCCACACCACCAGGCTCAGAAACAGTTATTACACCTTAACCATCAGGCTGAAGGTATAGGGGCCTCAGGACCCACACTACCAGGTTCACGGACAGTTATTACCCCTAAACCATCAGGGTGAAGATACAAGAGCCTCAGGACCCACACCACCAGGTTCAGGGACTGTTATTAACCTTCAACTATCAGAGTAAAGGTACAAGTACCTCAGGTCACACAGCATGAGGTTGTGGAACTGTTATTACCCCTCAACAATCAGAGTGAAGGTATAGGAGCCTCAAGACCCACACCACCATGATTAGGGACAGGTATTACCCCTCAAACATCAGGGTGAAGGTACAGGATCCTCGGGACCCACACAACCAGGTTCAGGAACAGTTATTGCCCCTGAACCATGAGGATGTATGTACAGGAGCCGCAGGACGCTCACCACCAGGTTCAGGAACAGTTATTACACCTCAAACTTCAGGAAAGTAGTACAGGATGCTCAGGTCCCACACTACCAGGTTCAGGAACAGTTATTATCCATCAACCATCAGGGTGAAGGTACAGGAGCCTCAGGAACCACACCGCCAGGTTCAGGAATAGTTATTACATCTCAACCATGAGCAAGGAAGTACAGGAGCCGCAGGACCCAGACAACCACTTTCAGAAACAGTTATTACCCCTCAGCCTTCAGGAAAGTGTAGCCTCAGGACAGATACCAGCGGGTTTAGGAAGTCATTACACCAAAATCATCAGCGTAAATGTACGGGATCTCAGGACCCACAGCCCCATGTTCAGAAACAGTTATTACCCCTCAATAATCAGAGTAAAGGTACAGCTGCTGCAGGATCCACACCACCAGGTTCAGGAACAGTTATTAGCCCTCAGACATCAAGAAGGAAATACAAGATCCTCAGCTCCCACACTACCAGTTACCGGAACAGTTTTTACCCCTCAACATTCATGGTGATGGTACAGGAGCCTCAGTACCTACACCACCAGGTTCAGGAACAGTTATTAACCCTCAACCATCAGGGAGAATATACAGCTGCGTCACGACTCACACCAAAAGGTTCAAGAGCAGTTATTGCCCCTCAACCTTAAGGATGTAGTTACAGTTGCCTCAGAAACTACACCACTAGGCTCAGGAACATATATTACCCCTCAACCATCAGGGTGGAGGTACACGAGCCTCAGGGCCCACACCACCAGGTTCAGGAACAGTTATTACACCTTAACCATCAGGCTGAAGGTATAGGAGCCTCAGGACCCACACCACCTGTTTCAGGGACAGTTATTACCCTTCAAACATCAGGATGAAGATACAGGAGTCTCAGGACCCACACTACCAGGTTCAGGGACTGTTATTAACCTTAAACTATCAGAGTAAAGGTACAGGTGCCTCAGGACCCACACCACCAGGTTCAGGAAATGTTATTACCTCTCAACAAACAGGGTGAAAGTATAGGAGCCTCAGGACCCACACCACGAGGTTCAGGGACAGTTATTACCCCTCAAATATCAGGGTGAAGATACAGGATCCTTGGGACCCACACAACCAGGTTCAGGAATAGTTATTGCCGCTGAACAATGAGGATGGATGTACAGGAGCCGCAGGATGCACACCACCAGCTTCAGGAACAGATATTATCCTTCATCCATCTGGAACAAGGTACAGGATCCTCAGGGCACACCCCACCAGGCTCAGGAACAGTTATTACCCCTAAACCATCAGGAAGGAGATACCGGAGCCTCAGGACCCACACAACCATGTTCAGGAATAGTTAATACTCGTCAACCACCAGGGTGAAGGTACAGGAGCCTCAGGACCCACACCACCAGGTTCAGGAATAGTTATTACAGCCATTAACCATCAAGAAGGAGGTACGGGAGCCTCAGGACCATCACCACCAGGTTCAGGAACAGTTGTTACCCCTCAACCATCAGACAGAAGATACAGGAGCCTCAGGACCCACAACACCATATTCAGGGACAGGTATTACACCTCAAGCATCACGGAAATGGTACAGGAGCCTCGGGACCCACACAACCAGGTTCAAGAACAGTTATTACCCCTGAACATTGAGGATGGATGTACAGGAGCTGCAGGACACACACCGCCAGGTTCAGGAACAGTTATTAGCCCTCAAACATCAGGAAGGAAGTACAGGATCCTCAGGTCCCACACTACCAGTTACGGGAACAGTTTTTACCCCTCAACATTCATGGTGATGGTACAGGAGCCTCAGTACCCACACCACCAGGTTTAAGAACAGTTATTAACTAACAACCATCAGGAATGGGATACAGGATTCTCAGGACCCACACCACCAGGTTCAGGAACAGTTATTACACATCATCCATCAGGAATGATGTAGCGGAAGCTCAGGACTCACACAATCAGGTTCTGGAGCAGTTATTAGCCCTCAAACATCACGGACCCATACCACCAGGTTCAGGAACAGTTATTAACCCTCAACCATCAGGGAGAATATACAGGTGTGTCACGACCCACACCACCAGGTTTAGGAGCAGTTATTGCCCTTCAACCTTAAGGATGTAGTTACAGTTGCCTCAGAAACTACACCACTTGGTTCAGGAACATATATTACCCCTCAGCCATCAGGGTGGAGGTACAAGAGCCTCAGGGCCCACACCACCAGGTTCAGTATCAGTTATTGCACCTTAACCATCTGGAAGGAGGTACAGGAGCCTAAGGACCAAGCCCAACAGGTTCAGGAACAGTTATTACATCTCAACCATCAGCAAGGAGGTACAGGAGCCACAGGACCCAGACAACCAGTTTCAGCAAAAGTTATTACCCCTCAGCCTTCAGGAAAATGGAACAGTAGCCTTAAGACGCATACCACCAAGTTCAGGAACTGTTATTATGCCAAAAGCATAAGCGTGAATGTACAGGATCTCAGGACCCACACCACCAGGATCAGAAACAGTTATTATCACTCAACCATCAGAGTAAAGGTACAGGCGCCTCAGGACCCACACCACCAGGTTCACGGACAGTTATTACCCCTGTTACGTACCCCGTAACTGGGTTGCCAAACCAGCAGAAATGGATCACTCAGTTGGAGTCTGGAGTACTAGAACTAAGAAAGTTTTATTAAAGAAACAAGCAACACAGTAATCGAAAGGATAATAAATGCAACAGTTCAGCAATGATAAACACACATGTGCACAGAATTAAGATAACAGCATCAATCAAGCTCTATTATGGTGGAGGTACAAGAGCCTCAGGGCCCTCACCACCAGGTTCAGTATCAGTTATTGCACCTTAACCATCTGGAAGGAGGTACAGGAGCCGCAGGACCCAGACAACGAGTTTCAGCAAAAGGTATTACCCCTCAGCCTTTAGGAAAGTAGTACAGTAGCCTCAGGATACATACTAGCTGGTTCAGGAACAGTTATTACGCCAAAACCATAAGCCTGAATGTACAGGATCTCAGGACAAACACCAACATCATCAGAAACTGTTATTACCGGTCAACCATCAGAGTAAAGGTGCAGGTGCCTCAGGACCCACACAGCCAGGTTCAGGAACAGTTATTACCCCTCAAACATCAGGGTGAAGATACAGGAGCCTCAGGACGCACACCACCAGGTTCAGGAACAGTTATTAACCTTCAACAATAGAGTAAAGGTACAGGTGCCTCAGGACCACACCACCAGGTTCAGGAAGAGTTATTACCCCTCAACCATCAGGGTGAAGGTATAGGAACCTCAGGACCCACACCACCATGTTCAGGGACAGGTATTACTCTCAAACATCAGGGTGAAGATACTGGAGCCAAGGGACCCACACTGCCAGGTTCAGGATCAGTTATTACCCCTCAACCATCAGGGTGAAGGTATAGGAACCTCAGGACCCACACCACCATGTTCAGGGACAGGTATTACTCTCAAACATCAGGGTGAAGGCACAGGAGCCTCGGGACCCACACAACCAGGTTCAGGAACAGTTATTACACATCAACCATCAGGGTGAAGGTACAGGAGCCTCAGGACCCACACTGCCAGGTTCAGGAATAGTTATTACATCTCAACCATGAGCAAGGAGGTACTGGAGCCGCAGGACCCAGACAACCACTTTCAGCAACAGTTATTACCCCTCAGCTTCAGGAAAGTAGTGCAGTAGCCTCAGGACAGATACCAATGGGTTCAGCAACAGTTATTACACCAAAATCATCAGCGTGAATGTACAGGATCTCAGGACCTGCACCCCCAGATTCAGGAACAGTTATTACCCCTTAACCATCAGGCTGAAGGTATAGGAGCCTCAGGACCCACACCACCAGTTTCAGGGACAGTTATTACCCCTTAACCATCAGGCTGAAGGTATAGGAGCCTCAGGACCCACACCACCAGTTTCAGGGACAGTTATTACACCTCAACCATCAGGATGGTGGTACAGGAGGCTCAGGGCTGACAACACCAGTTTTAAGAACAGTTATTTCCCCTTAAACATCAGGAAGGAGGGACAGCACCCTCAGGAACCAATCCACCAGGCTCAGGAACAGTTATTACCCCTCAAATATCAGGAAGGATATACAGTATCCTCAGGATCCACACGACCTGGTGCGGGAACAGTTTTAACCTCTCAACCTTCTTGGTGATGGTACAGGAGCCTCAGCATCCACACCACCAGGTTTAGGAACAGTTATTAACCAACAACCAACAGGAATGACGTACAGGAGCCTCAGGACCCACACCACTAGTTTCAGGGACAGTTATTACCTCTCAAACATCAGGGTCAAGATACAGGAGTCTCAGAACCCACACCACCATGTTCAGGAACAGTTATTAACCTTCAACTATCAGAGTAAAGGAACAGGTACCTCAGGACCCAGAACATGAAGTTCAGGAACTGTTATTACCCATCAACAAATAGGTGAAAGTATAGTAGCCTCAGGACCCACACCACCAGGTTCAGGAACAGTTATTACTTCTCAAACATCAGGAAGGTAGTACAGGATCCTCAGGACACACAGTACCAGGTACGGGAACAGTTTTTACCCCTCAACCTTCTTGGTGTCAGTACAGGACCCTCAGTACCCACACCACCATGTTTAGGATCATCTATTAACCAAGAACCATCAGGAAGGAGGTACAGGAGCCTTAGAACCCATACCACCAGGTTCAGGAACAGATATTACCCCTCATCCATCTGGAACAAGGTACAGGTGACTCAGGAACCACACCACCAGGGTCAGGAACAGTTATGGCCCCTCAACCTTCTGGAAGGAGGTACAGGAGCCTCAGGACCCACCCCACTAGGCTCCGGAAGAATTATTACCCCTCAACCATCAGGAAGGAGATACTGGAGCCTCAGGACCCACACCACCATGTTCAGGAATAGTTAATACTCATCAACCATCAGGGTGATGGTACAGGAGCCTCAGGACCCACAACACCAGTTTCAGGAACAGTTATTATCCTATAATCATCGGGAAGAATGTACAGGAGCCTCAGGACCCACACTACCAGGTTCAGGAATAGTTATTAGACGTTAACCATCAAGAAGGAGGTACTGGAGCCTCAGGACCCACACCAACAGTTTCAAGAATAGTTACTACACCTGCACCATCAGTATGAATGTACACGAGCCTCAGGACGCAGAACTCCAAGTTTAGGAACTGTTATTACACCTCATCTATCAGGGTGAAGATACTGGGGCCTGAGGTCCCATACCTCCAGGTTCAGGTGCAGATATCAGGTTCCATCAGGTTCCGGAACTGTTACTGACCTTCAAATATCAGAGTAAAGGTATAGGTGCCTCAGGACCCACACCACCAGGTTCAGGAACAGTTATTACCCCTCAACCATCAGGCTGAAAATACAGGAGCCTCAGGTCTCACACCACCAGGTTCAGGGACAGTTATTGCCCCTGAACTATGCAGGAGGATGTGCAGGAGCTACAGGACGCACACCTCCAGGTGAGGAACAGTTATTAAACCTCAACCATCAGGGTGATTGTAAAGGAGCCTCAGGAACCAAACCACCTGGTTCAGGAACAGTTATTACACGTCAGCCAACAGTCTGAAGGTACAGGAGCGTCGATACACACACTACCAGATTCATGAACAGTTATTAACCCTCAACCACCAGGAATAAGCTACAGGAGCCACAGGACCCACACCACCAGGATCAGGATTAGTTACTACACGTTAACCATAAAGAATGAGGAACAGGAGCCTCAGTACCCAGGGTCAGGAGGAGTCATTACACCTCAATCATCAGAGGTCCCATACCTCCAGGTTCAGGTGCAGATATCAGGTTCCATCAGGTTCCGGAACTGTTACTGACCTTCAAATATCAGAGTAAAGGTACAGGTGCCTCAGGACCCACACCACCAGCTTCAGGAACAGTTATTACACCTCAACCATCAGTGCGAATGCACGGGAGCCTCAAGACGCAGTCCTCCAAGTTCAGGAACAGTTACAACCCCTCAACCATCAAGGTGAAGATGCAAGGGCCTCAGGACCAATACCACCAGGTTCAGGAACAGTTATTACTCCTCAACCATCAGGATATTGGTACAGGAGCCTCAGGACCCACAACACCAGTTTCATGAACAGTTATTTCCCCTCAAACATCAGGAAGGAGTGACAGCACGCTCAGGACCCATTCCACCAGGATTGGGAGCAGTTAATACCCCTCAAACATCAGGATGTATATACAGGATCCTCAGGATCCACAAGATCAGGTGCGGGAACAGTTCTTTCCCCTCATCCATCATAGTGATGGGAGAGGAGCTTCAGTACCCACACCACCAGGTTCAGGAACAGTTATTAACCTTCCACTATCAGAGTAAAGGTACAGGTACCTGAGGACCCACAGCACCAGGTTCAGGAACTGTTATTACCCCTCAACATTCAGGGTGAAGGTATAGGAGCCTCGAGACCCACACCACCAGGTTCAGGATCAGTTATTACACCTTAACCATCAAGATGGAGGAACAGGAGCCTCAGTACCCACAGCACCAGATTCAGGAGCAGTTATTACCGATCAACCATCAGTGTGAAGGTACAGGAACATCAGGTGCCACACCACCAGCTTCAGGAACAGTTATTTCCGCACAGCCATCAGGGAGAGGATACAGGAGCCTCAGGAGCCACACCACCAGGTTCTGGAACAGTTATTACACCTGAACCATCAGGAAGGAAGTGCAAGATCTCAGGACCCAGACGACCAGGTACAGGAACCATTTTTACCCCTGAATGATCATGGTGATGGAACAGGAGACTCAGTACCCAGACCACCAGGTTTAGGATCCGTTATTAACCAACAACCATCAGGAAGGAGGTATAGGAGCTTCAGGAAACACACCACTAGGTTATGGAATAGTTAATATTTGTCAACCATCAGGCTGATAGTACAGGAGCCTCAGGACCCACAACACCAGCTTCAGGAACAGGTATTATCCCACAACCATCAGAAAGGATGTACAGCAGTCTCAGGACCCACAACACCAGGATCAGGATTAGTTATTACACGATATCCGTGGTACAGGAGCCTCAGGACCCACAACACCATTTTCAGGGACAGGTATTACCCCTCAAGCATCAGGGAAATGGTACAGGAGCCTCGGGACCCACACAACCAGCTTCATGAACAGTTATTGCCCCTGAACATTGAGGATGGATGTACAGGGGTCGCAGAACGCACACCGCCAGGTTCAGGAACAGTTATTACCCCTCATACATCAGGAAGGAAGAACAGGAGCCTCAGGACCCACAACACCAGCTTCAGGAACAGGTATTACCCCTCAAGCAACAGGGAAATGGTACAGGAGCCTTGTGTTACGTACCCGTAACTGGGTTGCCAAACCAGCAGAAATGGATCACTCAGTTGGAGTCTGGAGTACTAGAACTAAGAAAGTTTTATTAAAGAAATAAGCAACACAGTAATCGAAAGGATAATAAATGCAACAGTTCAGCAATGATAAACACACATGTGCACAGAATTAAGATAACAGCATCAATCAAGCTCTATCGTTGTCTAGGGGTAAATGACCAAATTTCAAAGTGACTCAAAGTTCAGTCCAGTTTAGTAGTTCAGTTCGCAGTAATCGTTGCCATGGTGATGGACAATGTGGGGGGAGAGAGAGAGGGAACAGGAACAACTGATCATTCAGACACGGCTTCACTCACAGACCGGCGATATGGCTCACAAACAGCTTTTGGGCGTGTCCTTGGTGATGTCACCTGAGGTCACCGACTGTGACCCCTCCTCCAGATGCGGTCGATCCTCTGCAGTGAACCTGGCACCCAGGCAAGGGCGGACACACACCGGGTTCCCGCTGATCGTACCTTTCCACCCTGGCCGTTGTCTGATATTTCCCACCGACTCGTGAGAGGCGCACCGCTTCCAGGGTCTCGTTACCTCGGGTGGCATTTGTGTTTTGCCTTAGCGAACCGGTCCCTTTTTATCCCCCTGCTGGGTATCGCCTGTCCATCACTTCAAACAGTTCAAGGTTCAAAGGGGGGAGCCGCTCCAGACAGCTCTCTCTCTCCCCCGTCCCTTCATTACACATCTCCAGACGCTGCTCCATTGTTCCTTATCTCTCCTTCCCCTGAGGGCAGGTAGCAGACCACTTGCTGATGTCACTGATGCTAACCCAGGCCAGCAAACATCTTAATTTTATGTGTATTCTCGTCACACTTGGGACCCACAACACCATGTTCAGGGACAGGTATTACCCCTCAAGCATCAGGGAAATGGTACAGGAGCCTCGGGACCCACACAACCAGCTTCATGAACAGTTATTGTCCATGAACATTGAGGATGGATGTACAGGGGCCGCAGGACGCACACCGCCAGGTTCAGGAACAGTTATTACCCCTCATACATCAGGAAGGAAGTACAGGATCCTCAGGTCCCACACTACCAGTTATGGGAACAGTTTTTACCTCTCAACATTCATGATGACGGTACAGGAGCCTCAGTACCCACACCACCAGGTTTAGGAACAGTTATTATTACACCGGAACCATCAGCGTGAATGTACACTAGCCTCAACTCGCAGACACTGTTATTACACTTCATCCATCAGGGTGAAGATACAGGGGCCTGAGGTCCCATACCACCAGGTTCAGGAATAGTTAATACTCATCAACCAACAGGGTGATGGTACAGGAGCCTGAGGACCCACAACACTAGTTTTAGGAATAGTTATTACACATTAACCATCAAGAAGGAGGTACAGGAGCCTCAGTACCCACTAGGTTCAGGAGCAGTTCTTACACCTCAACCATCAGGGTGATGGAATAGGAGCCTCAGGACCCACACCACCAGGTTCAGGAACAGTTATTGCCCCTGAACCATGAGGGAGGACATGCAGGAGCTGCAGGACGCACACCACCAGGTGAAAACAGTTATTAAGCCTCAACCATCAGGGTGATTGTACAGGAGCATCAGGACCCACACCACCAGCTTCTGGAACAGATATTATACCTCAACCATCAGTGTGAATGTACAGGAGCCTCAAGACACAAACCTCCAAGTTCAGGAACAGTTATAACCGCTCAGCCATCAGGGTGAAAATGCAGGGGCCTCAGGTCCCATACCACCAGGTTCAGGAACAGTTATTACCCCTCAATCATCAGGATGGAGGTACAGGAGCCTCAGGACCCACACTACCAGGTACAGGGACAGCTATTATCCCTCAAACGTCTGGATGAAGATACAGGAGTCTCAGGACCCACACCACCAGGTTCAGGAACAGTTATTAACCTTCAACTATCAGAGTTATGGTACAGGTGCCTCAGGACCCACCCTACCAGGTTCAGGAATAGTTAATACTCATCAACCATCAGGGTGATGGTATAGGAGCCTCAGGACTCACAACACTAGTTTTAGGAATAGTTACTATCCCATAACCATCAGGAAGAATATTCAGCAGCCTCAGGGCCCACACTACCAGGTTCAGGAATAGTTATTACACATAAACCATCAAGAAGGAGGTACAGGAGCCTCAGTACCCACAGAACTAGGTTCAGGAGCAGTTCTTATACCTCAACCATCAGGGTGAAGGTATAGGAGCCTCAGGACCCACACCACCAGTTTCAGGAACATTTATTACACCTGAACCATCAGTGTGAATGAACACGCGCATGAAGACGTAGACCTCCAAGTTCAGGAACTGTTATTACACCTCAACCATCAGGGTGAAGATACAGGGGTCTGAGGTCCCATACCACCAAGTTGAGGGACAGATATTACCCCTGAAACATCAGGGTTAAAATAGAGGAGCCTCAGGACCCATACCACCAGGATCCGGAACTGTTACTGACCTTCAAATAACAGAGTAACGGTAATGGTGCCTCAGGACACACACCACCAGGTTCTGGAACAGTTATTGCCACTGAACCATGTGGGAGTTCCTAAACCTGGTGGTGTGGGTACTGAGGCTCCTGTCCCATCACCATGATGGATGAGGGGTAAGAACTGTTTCCGCACCTGGTTGTGTGGATCCTGAGGATCCTCTATATCCTTCCTGATGTTTGAGGGGTAATAACTGTTTCCAAACCTAGTGGATTGGTTCCTGAGGGTGCTGTCCCTCCTTCCTGATCTTTGAGGGGAAATAACTGTTCATGAAGCTGGTGTTGTGGGACCTGAGGCCCCTGCATTTTCACCCTGATGGTTGAGCGGTTATAACTGTTCCTGAACTTGGAGGTCTGTGTCTTGAGGCTC
This sequence comes from Mobula hypostoma, assembly GCF_963921235.1. Classification (NCBI taxonomy): domain Eukaryota; kingdom Metazoa; phylum Chordata; class Chondrichthyes; order Myliobatiformes; family Myliobatidae; genus Mobula; species Mobula hypostoma. Next base: position 169,594 of record NW_026948175.1, on the reverse strand, counting down.
CTGTACATTCACACTGATGGTTGAGGTGTAATAAATGTTCCTGAAGCTGGTGGTGTGGGTTCTCATGCTCCTGTACAATCACCCTTATGGTTGAGGTCTAATAACTGCTCCTGACCATGGTGCTGTTGGTACTGAGGCTCCTGTTTGTCCTTCTTGATCGTTAGCGAATAATAACTAATCCTGATCCTGGTGGTAATGGTCCTGTGGCACATGTACCTCATTCCTGGTGTTTAAGGGTTAATAAACCCCTGAAACATGAGGGTGAAAATAGAGGAGCCTCAGGACCTATTCCAGCAGGTTCCGGAACTGTTACTGACCTTCAAATATCAGAGTAAAGGTACAGGTGCCTCAGGAATCACACCACCAGGTTCAGGAACAGTTATTACCCCTCAACCATCAGGCTGAAGATACAGGAGCTTCAGGACCCACACACCAGGTTCAGGAACAGTTATTACACCTGAACCATGTGGGAGGATGTGCTGGAGCTGCAGGATACACACCACCAGGTGAGGAACAGTTATTAAACCTTAACCACCAGGAATGAGGTACATGAGCCACAGGACCCACACCACCAGGTTCAGGATTAGTTACTACACATTAACAATCAAGAGTGAGGAACAGGAGCCTCAGTACCCACAGCACCATGGTCAGGAGCAGTTATAACACCTCAACCATCTGGGTGTATGTACAGGAGCCTCAAGGTGCAGACTTCCAAGTTCAGGAAGTGTTATAACCCCTCAACCATCATGGTGAAGATGCCGGGGCCTCAGGTCCCATACCACCTGGTTCAGGAACTGTTATTGCCCCTCAACCATCAGGAAGGAGGGACAGCCCCCTCAGGAACCAATCCACCAGGTATTACCCATCAGGATGGTGGTACAGGAGGCTCAGGACCCACAACACCAGTTTCATGAACAGTTATTTCCCCTCAAACATCAGGAAGGAGGGACAGCCCCCTCAGGAACCAATCCACCAGGTTCAGGAACAGTTATTACCACTCAAACATCAGGAAGGATATACGGGATTTCCAGGATCCACACGACCAGGTACGGGAAAAGTTCTTACACCTCATCCATCATGGTGCTCGTACAGGAGCCTCCGTACCCATACCACGAGTTTTAGGGTCAGTTATTAACCAACAACCACCAGGAAGGAGGTACAGGAGCCTCAGGGACAGTTATTACCCTTCAAATATCAGGGTGAAGACATAGGAGCCTCAGAACACACACCACCAGGTTCAGGGACAGTTATTAACCATCGCCTATCAGAGTAAAGGTACAGGTGCCTCAGGACCCACACCACCAGGTTCAGGAAGTGTTATTACCCCATAACCATCAGGATGAACGTATAGGAGCCTCAGGACCCATACCACCATGTTCAGGGACAGGTATTACCCATCAAACATCAGGGGGTAGGTATAATCGCCTCGGGACCAAGACAACCAGGTTCAGGAACAGTTATTGCCCCTGAACCATGAGGATGGATGTACAGGAGCCGTAGGACGCACACCACCAGTTTCAGGAACAGTTATTAACTCTCAAACATCAGGAAGGAAGTACAGGATCCTCAGCTCCCACACTAACAGGTACGAGAACAGTTTTAACCCCTCAACCTTCTTGGTGACGGTACTAGAGCCTCAGTACCCACACCCGCAGGTTTAGGAACAGTTATTAAGCAACAACCACCAGGAATGAGGTACAGGAGCCTCATGACCCACACCACCAGGTTCAGGAACTGATATTACCCCTCATCCATCTGGAGCGAGGTACAGGTGACTCAGGACACACACCACCAGGTTCAGGAGCAGTTATGGCCCCTCAACCTTCTGGAAGGAGGTACAGGAGCCTCTGGACCCACCCCACCATGCTCAGGAAAAGTTATTACACCTCAACCATCAGGGTGAAGGTATAGAGCCTTAGGACCCACACGACTATGTTCAGGGACAGGTATTGCCTCTCAAGCATCAGGGTAATTGTACAGGGGCCTCGGGACCCACACAACCAGGTTCAGGTACAGTTATTGTCCCTGACCATGAAGATGGATGTACAGGAGCCGCAGGACGCACACCGCCAGGTTCAGGAACAGTTATTACCCCTCAAACATCGGGAAGGAAATAAAAGATCCTCAGGTCCCACAGTACCAGTTATGGGAACAGTTTTAACCCCTCAACCTTCTTGGTGACGGTACTGGAGCCTCAGTACCCACATCAGCAGGTTTAGGAACAGTTATTAACCAACAACCACCAGGAAAGAGGTACAGGAGCTTCATGACCCACACCAGCAGGTTCAGGAACAGATATTACCCCTCATCCATCTGGAATGAGGTACAGGTGACTCAGGACACACACCACCAGGTTCAGGAGCAGTTATGGCACCTCAACCTTCTGGAAGGAGGTACAGGAGTCTCAGGGCACACCCCACCAGGCTCAGGAACAGTTATTACACCTCAACCATCAGGAAGGAGATACCAGAGCCTCAGGACCCACACCATCTGGTTCAGGAATAGATAATACTCATCAACCATCAGGGTGATAGTACAGGAAATCAGGACCCACACCACCAGTTTCAGGAGCAGTTATTATCCCATAACCATCAGGAAGAATGTTCAGCAGCTTCAGGACCCACACCACCAGGTTCAGGAAGAGTTATTACACCTCAACCATCAGGGTGAAGGTATAGAGACTCAGGACTCATACTACCATGTTCAGGGACAGGTATTGTCCCTCAAGCATCAGGGTAATGGTACAGGGGCCTCGGGACGCACACCACCAGGTTCAGGAAGAGTTATTACACCTCAACCATCAGGGTGAAGGTATAGAGACTCAGGACACATACTACCATGTTCAGGGACAGGTATTGCCCCTCAAGCATCAGGGTAATGGTACAGGGGCCTCGGGACGCATACCGCCAGGTTCAGGAACATTTATTACACCTCAACCATCAGTGTGAATGTACAGGAGCCTCAAGGTGCAGACCTCCAAGTTCAGGAACAGTTATTGCCCCTCAATCATCAGGATGGTGGTACAGGAGCCTCAGGACCCACAAGACCAGTTTCATGAACAGCTATTTCCCCTCAAACATCAGGAAGGAGGGACAGCCCCCTCAGGAACCAATCCACCAGGTTTAGGAACAGTTATTACGACTCAAACATCAGGAAGGATATACGGGATCTCTAGGATCCACACGACCAGGTACGGGAAAAGTTCTTACCACTCATCCATCATGGTGCTGGTACGGGAGCATCGGTACCCACACCACCAGGTTTAGGATCAATTATTAACCAACAACCACCAGGAAGGAGGTACAGGAGCCTCAGGACCCACACCACCAGGTTCAGGGACAGTTATTACACCTCAAACTATCAGAGTAAAGGTACAGGTGGCTCAGGAGCCACATCACCAGGTTCAGGAAGAGTTATTACGCCTCAACCATCAGGGTGAAGGTATAGAGACTCAGGACACATACTACCATGTTCAGGGACAGGTATTGTCCCTCAAGCATCAGGGTAATGGTACAGGGGCCTCGGGACGCATACCGCCAGGTTCAGGAACAGTTATTCCCCCTCAATCATCGGGAAGGAAGTACAGGATCCTCAGGTCCCACTGTACCAGTTACGGGAACAGTTTTTACCCCCCAGCTTTAATGGTGATGGTACAGGAACCTCAGTACCCACACCACAAGTTTCAGCAGCAGTTATTATTCCTCAACCATCAGGGAGAATATACAGGTGCATCACGACCCACACCACCAGGTTCAGGAGAAGTTATTGCCCCTTAACCTTAAGGATGTAGTTACAGTTGCCTCAGAAACTGCACCACTATGCTCAGGAACATATATTACACCTCAACAACCAGGGTGAAGGTACAACAGCCTCAGGGCACACACCACCAGGTTCAGTATCATTTATTACACCTTAGCCATCTGGAAGGAGGTATTGGAGGCTAAGGACCCCACCCAACAGGTTCAGGAACAGTTATTACCACTCAACCATCTGGGTGAAAGTACAGGAGCCTCAGGACCCATATCACCAGGTTCAGGAACAGTTATTGCCCCTCAACCATCTGGAAGGGGGTACAGGAGCTGCAGGGCCCAACCCAACAGGTTCATGAACAGTTATTACCCCTTAACCTTCAGGTAGGAAATACAGCATCCTCAGGACGCACACCACCAGATTCAGGAACAGTTATTACACCTCAACCAACAGGAAGGAGATACAGGAGCCGCAGGACCCACACCACCAGGTTCAGCAACAGTTATTACCCCTCAGCCTTCAGGAAAGTAGTGCAGTAGCCTCAGGACCCACACCACCAGGTTCAGGAACAGTTATTACCATCAGGCTGAAGGTATAGGAGCCTCAGGACCCACACCACAAGGTTCAGGGACAATTATTACCCCTCAAACATCAGGGTGAAGATACAGGAGCCTCAGGACACACACCACCATGTTCAGGAACAGTTATTAAACTTTACTATCAGAGTAAAGGTATAGGAGCCTCAGGACCCATACCACCAGGTTCAGGAAGAGTTATTACCCTTCAACCATCAGGGTGAAGATATAGGAACCTCAGGACCCACACCACCAGGTTCAGGGACAGGTATTACTCTCAAACATCAGGGTAAATGTACAGGAGCCTCGGGACCCACACAACCAGGTTCAGGAACACTTATTGCCCCTGAACCATGAGGAGGGATGTACAGGAGCCGTAGGACGCACACCACCAGGTTCAGGAACAGTTATTACCCCTCAAACATCAGGAAGTATGTACAGGATCCTCAGTACCCACACCACCTGCGGGTTCAGGAACAGTTATAACGCCAAAACCATCAGGAAGTAAGTACAGGATCCTCAGTACCCACGCCACCAGGTTTAGGAACAGTTATTACAGCTCAACCATCAGGAAGGAGATACCGGAGCCACAGGACCCACACCACCTGGTTCAGGAATAGTTAATACTCGTCAACCATCCGGGTGATGGTAGAGGAGTCTCAGGCCCACAAGACCCCTTTCAGAAAGAGTTATTACCCCACAACCATCAGGAAGGATGTACAGGAGCCTGAGGACCCACATCACCATGTTCAGGAACAGATATTACCCCTCAAACCTCAGGGTGAAGATACAGGAGCCTCAGGACCCACACCACCAGGTTCAGGAACAGTTATTAAGCTTCAACTATCAGAGTGAAGGTGCAGGTGCCTCAGGACCCACACCACCAGGTTCAGGAAAAGTTATTACCCCTCAACCATCAGGATGGATGTACAGGGGCCGCAGGAACCACAGCACCAGGTTCAGTAACATTTATTACCCCACAGTCAACAGGAAGGGCACGTACCAGCAAGTTCAGGAACAGTTATTACCCCTTAACTATCAGAGTGAAGTTACAGGTGCCTCAGGACCCACACCACCAGGTTCAGGAAAAGTTATTACCCCTCAACCAACAGGAAGGAAGTACAGGATCCTCAGGACCCACACGTCCAGGTACAGGAAGCGCTTTTACACCTCAACCGTCATGGTGACGGTACAGGATCCTCAGTACCCTCACCACCGTGTTTAGGAGCAGTTATTAACAAACAACCATCAGGAAGGTGCTACCAGAGGCTCAGGACTCACACCACCAGGTTCAGGAACATTCATTACACCTCAATATTCAGGAAGGAATTACAGCATCCTCAGAACCCACACCATAAGGTTCAGGAACAGTTATTACCCCTCAACGATCAGGAAGGAGGGGCAGGAGCCTCAGTACCCACACCACCATGTTCAGGAATATCTAATAGTCGTCAACCATCAGGGTGCGGGTACAGGAGCCTCAGGACACACAATACCAGTTTCAAGAACAGTTATTACTGCTCAACTTTCTGGGTGAATGTGCCGAAGCCTCAGGACACTCACCACCACGTTCAGGAATGGTCATTACCCTTCAACCATAACGGTGAAGGTACAGGAGCTCAGGATACACACCAGAAGGTACAGGAACAGTAATAACACCTTAGCCATCAGGGTGAATTTGCAGGAGCCTCAGGACCCACACCACCAGGTTCAGGGACAGTTATTACCCCTCAAACATCAGGGTGAGGTTTAGGAGCCTCAGGACCCACACCACCAGGTTCAGGGACAGTTTATTACCCCTCAAACATCAGGGTGAAGTTATAGGAGCCTCAGGATGCACACCATCAGGTTTAGGATCAGTTATTAACCAACAACCATCAGGAAGGAGGTACAGGTGCCTCAGGACCCACACCACCAGGTTCAGGAAGAGTTATTACCCCTCAACCATCAGGGTGAAGTTATGGGAGCCTCAGGACGCACAACACCAGGTTTAGGATCAGTTATTAACCAACAACCATCAGGAAGGAGGTACAGGTGCCTCAGGACCCACACCACCAGGTTCAGGAAGAGTTATTACCCCTCAAGCATCAGGGTGAAGATACAGGAGCCTCAAGACCCACACCACCAGGTTCAGGAATAATTGTTACACCTTAACCATCAAGAAGGAGGTACAGGAGCCTCAGTACCCACAGAACCAGATTCAGGAATAGTTAATAATCATCAACCATCAGCGTGATGGTACAGGAGTCTCAGGACCCACAACACCAGGTTCAGGAAAGTTATTACACCTTAACCATCAGGAAGGAGGTAGTAAGGATAGTCCGGGTAATTATAGCCCAGTGAGCCTTACGTCTGTGGTGGGAAAGCTGTTGGAAAAGATTCTTAGAGATAGGATCTATAGGCATTTAGAGAATCATGGTCTGATCAGGGACAGTCAGCATGGCTTTGTGAAGGGCAGATCGTGTCTAACAAGCCTGATAGAGTTCTTTGAGGGGGTTACCAGGCATATAGATGAGGGTAGTGCAGTGGATGTGATTTATATGGATTTAGTAAGGCATTTGACAAGGTTCCACACGGTAGGCTTATTCATAGAAACATAGAAACATAGAAAATAGGTGCAGGAGTAGGCCATTCAGCCCTTTGAGTTTGCACCACCATTTATTATGATCGTGGCTGATCATCCAACTCAGAACCCTGTACCAGCCTTCCCTCCATACCCCCTGATCCCCGTAGACACAAGGGCCATATCTAACTCCATCTTAAATATAGCCAATGAACTAGCCTCAACTGTTTCCTGTGGCAGAGAATTCCACAGATTCACCACTCTCTGTGTGAAGAAGTTTTTCCTAATCTCAGTCCTAAAAGGCTTCCACCTTATCCTCAAACTGTGACCCCTCGTTCTGGATTTCCCCAACATCGGGAACAATCTTCCTGCATCTAGCCTGTCCAATCCCTTTAGGATTTTATACGTTTCAATCAGATCCCTCCTCAATCTTCTAAATTCCAATGAGTACAAGCCTAGTTCATCCAGTCTTTCTTCATATGAAAGTCCTGCCATCCCAGGAATCAATCTAGTGAACCTTCTTTGTACTCCCTCCATGGCAAAGATGTCTTTCCTTAGATTAGGGGACCAAATCTGCACACAATACTCCAGGTGTGGTCTCACCAAGGCCTTGTACAACTGCAGTAGTACCTCCCTGCTCTTGTACTCGAATCCCCTCGCTATAAATGCCAGCATTCCATTCGCCTTTTTCACCGCCTGCTGTACCTGCATGCCCACTTTCAATGACTGGTGTATAATGACACCCAGGTCTCATTGCACCTCCCCTTTTCTTAATTGGCCACCATTCAAATAATAATCTGTTTTCCTATTTTTGCCACCAAAGTGGATAACTTCACATATATCCACATTAAATTGCATCTGCCATGAATTTGCCCACTCACACAACCTATCCAAGTCACCCTGCATCCTCTTAGCATCCTGCTCACAGCTAAGACTGCTGCCCAGCTTCGTGTCATCCGCAAACTTGGAGATGCTGCATTTAATTTCCTCATCCAAGTCATTAATATATATTGTAAACAATTGGGGTCCCAAACCTGAGCCTTGCGATACCCCACTAGTCACTGCCTGCCATTCTGAAAAGGTCCCGTTTATTCCCACTCTTTGCTTCCTGTCTGCTAACCAATTCTCTATCCACATCAATACCTTACCCCCAATACCGTGTGCCTTAAGTTTGCACACTAATCTCCTGTGTGGGAACTTGTCAAAAGCCTTTTGAAAATCCAAACATACCACATCCACTGGTTCTCCCCTATCCACTCTACTAGTTACATCCTCAAAAAATTCTTTGAGACTCGTCGTACATGATTTTCCTTTCACAAATCCATGCTGATTTTGTCCGATGATTTCACCGCTTTCCAAATGTGCTGTTATCACATCTTTGATAACTGACTCCAGCAGTTTCCCCACTACCGACGTTAGGCTAACGGGTCTATAATTCCCCGATTTCTCTCTCCCTCTTTTTTTAAAAAGTGGGTTTACATTAGCCACCCTCCAATCCTCAGGAACTAATCCAGAATCTAACGAGTTTTGAAAAATTATCGCTAATGCATCCACTATTTCTTGTGCTACTTCCTTAAGCACTCTGAGATGCAGACCATCTGGCCCTGGGAATTTATCTGCCTTTCATCCCTTCAATTTACCTAACACCACTTCCCTACTAACATGTATTTCACTGGACTCTCTGTCCCCTACTATTTCTGGAAGATTATTTATGTCCTCCTTAGTGAAGGCAGAACCAAAGTAATTATTCAATTGGTCTGCCATGTCCTTGCTCCCCATAATCAATTCACCTGTTTCTGTCTGTACAGGACCTACATTTGTCTTTACCAGTCTTTTCCTGTTTACATATCTTTAAAAGCTTTATAGCAAGTTAGAAGGCATGGGATCCAGGGAAGTTTGGCCAGGTGGATTCAGAATTGACTTGCCTGCAGAAGGCAGAGGGTGGTGGTGGAGGGAGTACGTTCAGATTGGAGGATTGTGACTAGTGGTGTCCCACAAGGATCTGTTCTGGGACCTCTACTTTTCGCGATTTTTATTAACGACCTGGATGTGGGGGTAGAAGGGTGGGATGGAAAGTTTGCAGATGACACAAAGGTTGGTGGTGTTGTAGATAGTGTAGAGGATTGTCAGAGATTGCAGAGAGACATTGATAGGATGCAGAAGTGAGCTGAGAAGTGGCAGATGGCGTTCAACCCAGAGAAGTGTGAGGTGGTACACTTTAGAAGGACAAACTCCAAGGCAGCGTACAAAGTAAATGGCAGGATACTTGGTAGTGTGGAGGAGCAAAGGGATCTCGGGCTACATGTCCACAGATCCCTAAAAGTTGCCTCACAGGTGGATAGGGTAGTTAAGAAAGCTTATGGGGTGTTAGCTTTCTTAAGTTGAGGGATAGAGTTTAAGAGTCGCGATGTAATGATGCAGCTCTATAAAACTCTGGTTAGGCCACACTTGGAGTATTGTGTCCAGTTCTGTTCACCTCACTATAGAAGGATGTGGAAGCATTGGAAAGGGTACAGAGGAGATTTACTAGCATGCTGCCTGGTTTAGAAAGTATGCATTATGATCAGAGATTAAGGGAGCTAGGGCTTTACTCTTTGGAGGGAAGGAGGATGAGAGGAGACATGATGATAAGAGGAATAGATAGAGTGTATAACCAGAGCCTCTTCCCCAGGGCACCACTGCTGAATACAAGAGGACATGGCTTTAAGGTAAGGGTGGGAAGTTCAAGGGGGATATTAGAGGAAGGTTTTTTTACTCAGAGAATGGTTGGTGAGTGGAATGCACAGCCTGAGTCAGTGGTGGAGGCAGATACACTAGTGAATTTTAAGAGACTACTAGACAGGTATATGGAGGAATCTAAAGTGGGGGCTTATACGGGAGGCAGAATTTCAGGGTCAACACAACATTGTGGGCCGAAGGGCCTGTACTGTGCTGTACTGTTCTATGTTCTATGTTCTATGAAAGAGGTACAGGAGCCTCAGGACCCACACCACCATGGTCAGGAGCAGTTATTACACCTCAACCATCAGGGTGAATGTACAGGAAGTCTCAAGGTGCAGACCTCCTAGTTCAGGAACAGTTATTGCCCCTCAACCATCAGGATGGTGGTACAGGAGCCTCAGGACCCACAACTCCAGTTTCATGAACAGTTATTTCCCCTCAAACATCAAGAAGGAGGGACAGCACCCTCAGGAACCAATCCACCAGGTTCAGGAACCGTTATTACCACTCAAACATCAGGAAGGATATATGGGATCTCTAGGATCCACACGACCAGGTACGGGAAAAGTTCTTACCATTCATCCATCATGGTGCTGGTACAGGAGCATCGGTACCCACACCACCAGGTTTAGGATCAATTATTAACCAACAACCACCAGGAAGGAGGTACAGGAGCCTCAGGACCCACACCACCAGGTTCAGAGACAGTTATTACACCTCAGATATCAGGGTGAATACACAGGAGCCTCAGGACCCACACCACCAGGTTCAGGGACAGTTATTAACCTTCAACTATCAGAGTAAAGGTACAGGTGGCTCAGGACCCACATCACCAGTTTCAGGAAGAGTTATTACACCTCAACCATCAGGGTGAAGGTATAGAGACTCAGGACACATACTACCATGTTCAGGGACAGGTATTGTCCCTCAAGCATCAGGGTAATGGTACAGGGGCCTCGGGACGCATACCGCCAGGTTCAGGAACAGTTATTACACCTCAACCATCAGTGTGAATGTACAGGAAGTCTGAAGGTGCAGACCTCCAAGTTCAGGAACAGTTATTGCCCCTCAACCATCTGGAAGGGGGTACAGGAGCTGCAGGGCCCAACCCAACGGGTTTATGAACAGTTATTACCCCTCAACCTTCAGGTAGGAAATACAGCATCCTCAGGACGCACACCACCAGATTCAGGAACAGTTATTACACTTCAACCAACAGGAAGGAGATACAGGAGCTGCAGGACCCACACCACCAGGTTCAGCAACAGTTATTACCCCTCAGCCTTCAGGAAAGTAGTGCAGTAGCCTCAGGACACATACCAGCGGGTTCAGGAACAGTTATTACCCTTCAACCATCAGAGTAAAGGTACAGGTGCCTCAGGACCCACACCACCAGGTTCAGGAACAGTTATTACCCCTTAAACATCAGGCTGAAGGTATAGGAGCCTCAGGACCCACACCACAAGGTTCAGGGACAATTATTATCCCTCAAACATCAGGGTGAACATACAGGAGCCTCAGGACCCACACCACCATGTTCAGGAACAGTTATTAAACTTCACTATCAGAGTAAAGGTATAGGTGCCTCAGGACCCATACCACCAGGTTCAGGAACAGTTATTACCCCTCAAAGATCAGGAAGTAGGTACAGGATCCTCAGTACCCACACCACCAGCGGGTTCAGGAACAGTTATTATGCCAAAACCATCAGGAAGTAAGTACAGGGTCCTCAGTACCCATGCCACCAGGTTTAGGAACAGTTATTACACCTCAACTATCAGGAAGGAGATATCGGAGCCACTGGACCCACACCACCAGGTTCAGGAATAGTTAATACTCGTCAACCATTAGGATGATGGTAGAGGAGTCTCAGGACACACAACATCAGTTTCAGGAGAAGTTATTACCCCACAACCATCAGGAAGGAGGTACAGGAGCCGTGGGACCCAGACAACCAGTTTCAACAACAGTTATTACCCCTCAGCCTTCAGGTAAGTAGTACAGTAGCCTCAGGACACATACCAGTGGGTTCAGGAACTGTTATTACGCCAAAACCATAAGCGTGAATGTACAGGATCTCAGGACCCACACCACCAGCATCAGAAACAATTATTACCGGTCAACCATCAGAGTAAAGGTACAGGTGCCTCAGGACCCACACAGCCAGGTTCAGGAACAGTTATCACCCCTTATCCATCAGGCTGAATATATAGGAGCCTCAGGACCCACACCACCAGGTTCAGGAAAAGTTATTACCTCTCAACCAACAGGAAGGAAGTACAGGATCCTCAGGACCCACACGTCCAGGTACAAGAAGTGCTTTTCCACCTCAACCGTCATGGTGACGGTACAGGATCCTCAGTACCCTCACCACCCTGTTTAGGAGCAGTTATTAACAAACAACCATCAGGAAGGTGGTACCAGAGGCTCAGGACTCACACCACCAGGTTCAGGAACATTCATTACACCTCAATATTCAGGAAGGAATTACAGCATCCTCAGGACCCACACCATAAGGTTCAGGAACAGTTATTACCCCTCAACGATCAGGAAGGAGGGGCAGGAGCCTCAGTACCCACACCACCATGTTCAGGAATAGATAAAAGTCGTCAACCATCAGGGTGCGGGTACAGGAGCCTCAGGACACACAATACCAGTTTCAAGAACAGTTATTACTGCTCAACTTTCTGGGTGAATGTGCCGAAGCCTCAGGACCCTCACCACCACGTTCAGGAATAGTCATTACCCTTCAACCATAACGGTGAAGGTACAGGAGCTCAGGATACACACCAGAAGGTACAGTAACAGTAATAACACCTTAGCCATCAGAGTGAGGAGGTACAGGAGCCTCAGGACCCACACCACCAGGTTCAGGGACAGTTATTACCCCTCAAACATCAGGGTGAAGGTTTAGGAGCCTCAGGACCCACACCACCAGATTCAGAAACAGTTATTAGCCCTCAAACATCAGAGTGAAGTTTTAGGAGCCTCAAGACACCCAACACCAGGTTTAGCATCAGTTATTAACCAACAACCATCAGGAAGGAGGTACAGGTGCCTCAGGACACACACCACCAGGTTCAGGAACAGTTATCACCCCTCAAGCATCAGGGTGAAGGTATTGGAGCCTCAGGACCCACACTACCTTGTTCAGGGACAGGTATTACCCCTTAAACATCAGGGTGAAGAGACAGGAGCCTCGAGACCCACACCACCAGGTTCAGGAATAATTGTTACACGTTAACCATCAAGAAGCAGGTACAGGAGCCTCAGTACCCACAGAACCAGATTCACGAATAGTTAATAATCATCAACCATCAGCGTGATGGTATAGGAGTCTCAGGACCCACAACACCAGGTTCAGGGAAGCTATTACACCTCAACCATCAGGAAGGAGGTAGCAAGGATAGTCCGGGTAATTATAGCCCAGTGAGCCTTACGTCTGTGGTGGGAAAGCTGTTGGAAAAGATTCTTAGAGATAGGATCTATAGGCATTTAGAGAATCATGGTCTGATCAGGGACAGTCAGCATGGCTTTGTGAAGGGCAGATCGTGTCTAACAGGCCTGATAGAGTTCTTTGAGGGGGTTACCAGGCATATAGGTGAGGGTAGTGCAGTGGATGTGATTTATCTGGATTTTAGTAAGGCATTTGACAAGGTTCCACACGGTAGGCTTATTCATAGAAACATAGAAACATAGAAAATAGGTGCAGGAGTAGGCCATTTGGCCCTTCGAGCCTGCACCACCATTTATTATGATCGTGGCTGATCATCCAACTCAGAACCCTGCACCAGCCTTCCCTCCATACCCCCTGATCCCCTTAGCCACAAGGGCCATATCTAACTCCCTCTTAAATATAGCCGTTGAACTAGCCTCAACTGTTTCCTGTGGCAGAGAATTCCACAGATTCACCACTCTCTGTGTGAAGAAGTTTTTCCTAATCTCAGTCCTAAAAGGCTTCCCCCTTATCCTCAAACTGTGACCCCTCGTTCTGGACTTCCCCAACATCGGGAACAATCTTCCTGCATCTAGCCTGTCCAATCCTTTTAGGATTTTATATGTTTCAATCAGATCCCCCCTCAATCTTCTAAATTCCAATGAGTACAAGCCTAGTTCATCCAGTCTTTCTTCATATGAAAGTCCTGCCATCCCAGGAATCAATCTGGTGAACCTTCTTTGTACTCCCTCTATGGCAAGGATGTCTTTCCTTAGATTAGGGGACCAAATCTGCACTCAATACTCCAGGTGTGGTCTCACCAAGGCCTTGTACAACTGCAGTAGTACCTCCCTGCTCTTGTACTCGAATCCCCTCGCTATAAATGCCAACATACCATTCGCCTTTTTCACCGCCTGCTGTACCTGCATGCCCACTTTCAAAGACTGTTGTATAATGACACCCAGGTCTCGTTGCAACTCCCCTTTTCCTAATCGGCCACCATTCAAATAATAATCAGTTTTCCTATTTTTGCCACCAAAATGGATAACTTCACATTTATCCACATTAAATTGCATCTGCCATGAATTTGCCCACTCACACAACCTATCCACGTCACCCTGCATCCTCTTAGCATCCTGCTCACAGCTAAGACTGCTGCCCAGCTTCGTGTCATCCGCAAACTTGGAGATGCTGCATTTAATTCCCTCATCCAAGTCTTTATTATATATTGTAAACAACTGGGGTTCCAGCACTGAGCCTTGCGATACCCCACTAGTCACTGCCTGCCATTCTGAAAAGGTCCCGTTTATTCCCACTCTTTGCTTCCTGTCTGCTAACCAATTCTCTATCAACATCAATACGTTACCCCCAATACCGTGTGCTTTAAGTTTGCACACTAATCACCTGTGTGGGACCTTGTCAAAAGCCTTTTGATAATCCAAATATACCACATCCACTGATTCTCCCCTACCCACTCTACTAGTTACATCCTCAAAAAATTCTATGAGATTCGTCGGACATGATTTTCCTTTCACAAATTCATGCTGACTTTGTCCGATGATTTCACCGCTTTCCAATGTGCTGTTATCACATCTTTGATAACTGACTCAGCAGTTTCCCCACCACCGATGTTAGGCTAACGGGACTATAATTCCCCGATTTCTCTCTCCCTCCTTTTTTTAAAAAGTGGGGTTACATTAGCCACCCTCCAATCCTCAGGAACTAGTCCAGAATCTAACGAGTTTTGAAAAATTATCACTAATGCATCCACTATTTCTTGGGCTACTTCCTTAAGCACTCCGGGATGCAGACCATCTGGCCCTGGGGATTTATCTGCCTTTAATCCCTTCAATTTACCTAACACCACTTCCCTACTAACATGTATTTCGCTCAGTTCCTCCATCTCACTGGACCCTCTGTCCCCTGCTATTTCTGGAAGATTATTTATGTCCTCCTTATTGAAGACAGAACCAAAGTAATTATTCAATTGGTCTGCCATGTCCTTGCTCCCCATAATCAATTCACCTGTTTCTGTCTGTAGGAGACCTACATTTGTCATTACCAGTCTTTTCATTTTTACATAAGGAAAACCTTTATAGAAAGTTAGAAGGCATGGGATCCAGGGAAGTTTGGCCAGGTGGATTCAGAATTGGCTTGCCTGCAGAAGGCAGAGGGTGGTGGTGGAGGGAGAACGTTTCGGATTGGAGGATTGTGACTAGTGGTGTCCCATAAGGATCTGTTCTGGGACCTCTACTTTTCGTGATTTTTATTAACGACCTGGATGTGGGGGTAGAAGGGTGGGATGGCAAGTTTGCAGATGACACAAAGGTTGGTGGTGTTGTAGATAGTGTAGAGGATTGTCAGAGATTGCAGAGAGACATTGATAGGATGCAGAAGTGGGCTGAGAAGTGGCAGATGGAGTTCAACCCGGGGAAGTGTGAGGTGGTACACTTTCGAAGGACAAACTCCAAGGCAGAGTACAAAGTAAATGGCAGGATACTTGGTAGTGTGGAGGAGCAAAGGGATCTCGGGGTACATGTCCACAGATCCCTAAAGTTGCCTCACAGGTGGATAGGGTAGTTAAGAAAGCTTATGGGGTGTTAGCTTTCTTAAGTTGAGGGATAGAGTTTAAGAGTCGCGATGTAATGATGCAGCTCTATAAAACTCTGGTTAGGCCACACTTGGAGTATTGTGTCCAGTTCTGTTCACCTCACTATAGGAAGGATGTGGAAGCATTGGAAAGGGTACAGAGGAGATTTACTAGCATGCTGCCTGGTTTAGAAAGTATGCATTATGATCAGTGATTAAGGGAGCTAGGGTTTTACTCTTTGGAGAGAAGGAGGATGAGAGGAGACATGATAATAAGAGGAATAGATAGAGTGTATAACCAGAGCCTCTTCCCCAGGGCACCACTGCTGAATACAAGAGGACATGGCTTTAAGGTAAGGGGAGGGAAGTTCAAGGGGGATATTAGAGGAAGGTTTTTGTACTCAGAGAGTGGTTGGTGAGTGGAATGCACAGCCTGAGTCAGTGGTGGAGGCAGATACACTAGTGAAGTTTAAGAGACTACTAGACAGGTATATGGAGGAATCTAAGGTGGGGGCTTATATGGGAGGCAGAATTTCAGGGTCAGCACAACATTGTGGGCCGAAGGGCTTGTACTGTGCTGTACTGTTCTATGTTCTATGTTCTATGAAAGAGGTACAGGAGCCTCAGGACCCACTCATCAGGATCAGGAACATTTATTACCCCTCGCCCGTCAGGAAGGAGATACCGGAGCCTCAGGTCCCACTCACCAGGATCAGGAACATTTATTACCCGTCACCCGTCAGGAAGGAGATACCGGAACCTCAGTACCCACACCACCAGATTCAGGAATAGTTAATACACGTCAACCATCATGTTGATGGTACAGGCCCTCAGGACACACAACACAAGTTTCAGGAGCAGTTATTACCCCGCACTCGTCAGGAAAGAGGTACAGGAGCCGCAGGACCCAGACAACTAGTTTCAGCAACAGTTATTACCCCTCAGCCTTCAGGAAAGTGGTACAGTAGCCTGAGGACACACACCAGCAGGGTCAGGAACTGCTTTTATGCTAAAACCATAAGCGTGAATGTACAGGATCTCAGGACCCACACGACCAGGATCAGAAACAGTTATTACCGCTCAACCATCAGAGTAAAGGTAAAGGTGCCTCAGGACCCACACCACCAGGTTCAGGAACAGTTATTACCCCTTAACCATCAGGCTGAAGGTATAGCAGCCTCAGTCCCCACACTACCAGGTTCAGGAAAAGTTATTACCCCTCAACCATCAGGATGGATGTACAGGGGCCGCTGGACCCACACCACCAGGTTCAGTAACATTTATTACCCTTCAGTCAACAGGAAGTGCATGTACCAGCAAGTTCAGGAACAGTTATTACCCCTTAACTATCAGGGTGAAGGTACAGCTGCCTCAGGACCCACAATACCAGGTTTATGATCAATTACTTCGCCTCAGCCATCAGGAGGGATATACAGCACCCTCAGACCCAATCCACAATGTTCAGGATCAGTTATTACCCCTCAACCATTAGGGTGGAGGTACAGGAGCCTCAGAACCCACACCACAAGGTTCAGGGACAGTTATTACCCCTTGACCATCAGGAAGGAAGTACAGGATCCTCAGGACCCACACGTCCTGGTACAGGAACTGTTTTTACACCTCAACCATCATGGTGACGGTACAGGAGCTTCAGTACCCTCACCACCCAGTTTAGGAGCAGTTATTAACAAACAACCAGCAGGAAGGTGGTACCGGAGGCTCAGGACTCACACCACCAGGTTCAGGAACGTTTATTACACCTCAACCATCAGGAAGGAATTACAGCATCCTCAGGACCCACACCACAAGGTTCAGGAACAGTTATCATCCCTCAACCATCAGGAAGTTGGTGCAGCAGCCTCAGTACGCACACCACGTACTGAGGCTGCTGCACCAACTTCCTGATGGTCAGTACCCACACCACCACGTTCAGGAATAGATAAAAGTCGTCAACCATCAGGGTGATGGAACAGGAGCATCAGGACACACAACACCAGTTTCAGGAACAGTTATTACTGCTCAAAATTCGGGGTGAATGTGCCGGAGCCTCAGGACCCACACCACCACGTTCAGGAATGGTTATTACCCTTCAACCATAACGGTGAAGGTACAGGAGCTCAGGACACACACGAGAAGGTACAGGAACAGTAATAACACCTCAGCCATCAGTGTGAAGTTGCAGGAGCCTCAGGACCCACACCACCAGGTTCAGGAAGTGTTATTATCCCTCAACCATCAGGGTGAAGGTACTGAAGCCTCAGGACCCACACCACCATGTTTACTGGGACAGGTATTACCCCTCAAACATCAGGGTTAAGATGCTGGAGCTTCGAGACCCACACCACCAGGTTCAGGAATAGTTATTACACCTTAACCATCAAGAAGGAGGTACGGGAGCCTCAGTGCCCACAGCACCAGGTTCAGGAATAGTTAATAATCATCAACCATCAGCGTGATGGTACAGGAGTCTCAGGGCGCACACCACCAGGTTCAGGAAAAGTTATTACATCTCAACCATCAGGAAGGAGGTACAACAGCCTAAGGACCCACATCAGCAGTTTCAGGAGCAGGTATTGCCCCTGAACCATCTGGAAAAGGTAGTAGAGATAGTCCAGGTAATTATAGCCCAGTGAGCCTTGCGTCCTTGGTGGGAAAGCTGTTGGAAAAGATTCTTAGAGATAGGATCTATAGGCATTGAGAGAATCATGGCCTGATCAAGGACTGTCAGCATGGCTTTGTGAAGGGCAGATCATGTCTAACAAGCCTGATAGAGTTCTTTGAGGAGGTGACCAGGCATATAGATGTGGGTAGTGCAGTGGATGTGATCTATATGGATTTTAGTAAGGCATTTGACAAGGTTCCACACGGTAGGCTTATTCAGAATGTTAGAAGGCATGGGATCCAGGGAAGTTTTGCCAGGTGGATTCAGAATTGGCTTGCCTGCAGAAGGCAGAGGGTGGTGGTGGAGGGAGTACATTCGGATTGGAGGATTTAGACTAGTGGTGTCCCACAAGGATCTGTTCTGGGACCTCTACTTTTCGTGATTTTTATTAACGACCTGGATGTGGGGGTAGAAGGTTGGGTTGGCAAGTTTGCATACGACACAAAGTTTGGTGGTGTTGTAGATAGTGTAGAAGATTGTCAGAGATTGCAGAGAGACATTGATAGGATGCAGAAGTGGGCTGAGAAGTGGCAGATGGAGTTCAACCCGGAGAAGTGTGAGGTGGTACACTTTGGAAGGACAAACTCCAAGGCAGAGTACAAAGTAAACGGCAGGATACTTGGTAGTGTGGAGGAGCAGAGGGATCTCGGGGTACATGTCCACAGATCCCTGAAAGTTACCTCACAGATGGATAGGGTAGTTAAGAAAGCTTATGGGGTGTTAACTTTCTTAAGTTGAGGGATAGAGTTTAAGAGTCGCGATGTAATGATGCAGCTCTATAAACACTCCAAGTGTTAGGCCACACTTGGAGTATTGTGTCCAGTTCTGGTCACCTCACTATAGGAAGGATGTGGAAGCATTGGAAAGGGTACAGAGGAGATTTACTAGCATGCTGCTTGGTTTAAAAAGTATGCATTATGATCAGAGATTAAGGGAGCTAGGGCATTACTCTTTGGAGAGAAGGTGGATGAGAGGAGACATGATAGAGGTGTACAAGATAATAAGAGGAATAGATAGAGTGGATAGCCAGCACCTCTTCCCCAGGGCACCACTGCTCAATACAAGAGGACATGGCTCTAAGGTAAGGGGTGGGAAGTTCAAGGGGGATATTAGAGGAAGGTTTTTTACTCAGAGAGTGATTGGTGCGTGGAATGCACTGCCTGAGTCAGTGGTGGAGGCAGATACACTAGTGAAGTTTAAGAGACTACTAGACAGGTATATGGAGGAATCTAAGGTGGGGGCTTATATGGAAGGCAGGGTTTGAGGGTCGGCACAACATTGTGGACTGAAGGGCCTGTACTGTGCTGTACTGTTCTATGTCCTATGTTCTATGAAAGAGGTACAGGAGCCTCAGGACACACAACACCAGTTTCAGGAGCAGTTATTACCGCACAACCATCAGGAAGGAGATAGCGGAGCCACCAGGTTCAGGAATAGTTAATACATGTCAACCATCATGTTGCCTCACGACCCACAACACCAGTTTTAGGAACAGTCATTAGTCCTGAACCATCAGGGTGGAGGTACAGGAGCTTCAGGACCCACACCACCAGGTTCAGTAACAGTTATTACGCCTTAACCATCTGGAAGGATGTACAGGAGACTCAGGACCCACAACACCAGGTTGATGAATTGTTCTTACCCCTCAGCCATCAGGACGGACATACCAGTGCCACAGGACCCACACCACCAGGTTTAGGAACCGTTATTAACCAACAACCACCAGGAAGGAGGTACAGGAGCCTCAGTACTGACACAACCATGTTCAGGAACAGTTATTAAACCTCAACATTCCGGGTGACTGTACAGGAGCCTCAGAAACCAACCCACCTGGTTCAGGAGCTGTTACTACATCTCAACCATGAGCAAGGAAGTACAGAAGCCACAGGACCCAGACAACCAGTTTCAGCAACAGTTATTACACTCAGCCTTTGGGAAAGTGGTACAGCAGCCTCAGGACACATACCAGCGAGTTCAGGAACAGTTATTGCGTCAAAACCTTCAGGAAGTAAGTACAGGATCCTCAGTATGCACGCCACCAGGTTTAGGAACAGTTATTACACCTCAACCATCAGGAAATAGATACCGGAGCCACAGGACCCACACCACCAGGTTCAGGAATAGTTAATACTCGTCAACCATCAGGGTGATGGTAGAGGAGTCTCAGGCCCACAAGACCCCTTTCAGGAAGAGTTATTACCCCACAACCATCAGGAAGGATGTACAGGAGCCTGAGGACCCACATCACCATGTTCAGGAACAGATATTACCCCTCAAACCTCAGGGTGAAGATACAGGAGCCTCAGGACCCACACCACCAGGTTCAGGAACGGTTATTAAGCTTCAACTATCAGACTGAAGGTACAGGTGCCTCAGGACCCACACCACCAGGTTCAGGAAAACTTATTACCCCTCAACCATCAGGATGGATGTACAGGGGCCGCAGGACCCACACCACCAGGTTCAGTAACATTTATTACCCCTCAGTCAACAGGAAGGGCATGTACTAGCAAGTTCAGGAACAGTTATTACCCCTTAACTATCAGAGTGAAGGTACAGCTGCCTCAGAACCCACAATACCAGGTTTATGAACCATTAGGAGGGATGTACAGCACCCTGAGACCCAATCCACCATGTTCAGGATCATTTATTACCCCTCAACTGTTAGGTTGGAGGTACAGGAGCCTCAGAACCCACACCACAAGGTTCAGGAACAGTTAATACCCCTCGACCATCAGGAAGGAAGTGGAGGATCCTCAGGACCCACATGTCCAGGTACAGGAACCGCTTTTACACCTCAACCGTCATGGTGATGGTACTGGAGCCTCAGTAACCTCACCACCCGGTTTAGGAGCAGTTATTAACAAACAACCAGCAGGAAGGTGGTACCAGAGGCTCAGGTCTCACACCACCAGGTTCAGGAACATTTATTACACCTCAACCATCAGGAAAAAATTACAGCATCCGCAGGACCCACACCACAAGGTTCAGGATCAGTTATTAACCAACACCCACCAGGAAGGAGGTACAGGAGCCTCAGTACTGACACAACCATGTTCAGGAACAGTTATTAAACCTCAACATTCTGGATGATTGTACAGGAGCCTCAGAAACCAACCCACCTGGTTCAGGAACTGTTACTACATCTCAACCATGAGCAAGGAGTTACAGAAACCGCAGGACCCAGACAACCAATTTCAGCAACAGTTATTACACTCAGCCTTCAGGAAAGTGGTACGGCAGCCTCAGGACACATACCAGCAGATTCAGGAACAGTTATTGCGTCAAAACTTTCAGGAAGTAAGTACAGAGTCCTCAGTACCCACACCACCTGCGGGTTCAGGAACAGTTATAACGCCAAAACCATCAGGAAGTAAGTACAGGATCCTCAGTACCCACGCCACCAGGTTTAGGAACAGTTATTACAGCTCAACCATCAGGAAGGAAATACCTGAGCCACAGGACCCACACCACCTGGTTCAGGAATAGTTAATACTCGTCAACCATCCGGGTGATGGTAGAGGAGTCTCAGGCCCACAAGACCCCTTTCAGAAAGAGTTATTACCCCACAACCATCAGGAAGGATGTACAGGAGCCTGAGGACCCACATCACCATGTTCAGGAACAGATATTACCCCTCAAACCTCAGGAGCCTTAGGGTCCTCACCACCATGATCAGGAAAAGCTAATAGTCGTCAGCCATCAGGGTGATAGTACGGGAGCCCCAGGACACACACCACCAGTTTCAGGAACTGTTATTAGCCCTCAACCATCAGGAAGGATGTACAGTAGCCTAAAGACCTACACCACCAGGTTCAGGATGAGTTATTATCGCTCAGCCATCAGGGTGAATGTGCAAGTGCCTCAGAACCCACAGCACCAGGTTGAGGAACAGTTATTATCCCTCAACCATCAGGAAAGTGGTACAGGAGCCTCAGGACCCACACCACCAGGTTCAGCAACCTTTATTACCCCTCAGCCATTAGGAAAGAGGTACAGGAGCCTCAGGACACATACCAGCAGGTTCAGGAACAGTTTCTACCCCAAAACCATCAGGATGAATGTACAGAATCTCAGGACCCACACCACCAGGTTCAGGAACAGTTATGGATCATCAACTATCAGAGTAAAGGTACAGGTGCCTCAGGTCGCATACCACCAGGTTCAGGAACAGATATTTCTCCTCAACCATCAGGATGGAGGTACAGCACCCTCAGGACCCAATCGACCATGCTCAGGAACAGTTATTATAACTCAACCATCAGGGTGGATGTACAGTGGCCTGAAGACTCACACCACCAAGTTCAGTGATAGTTATTACACCTCAACCATTTTGAAGAATGTACAGGAGCCTCAGGACCCACACCACCAGTTTCAGGAACAGTTATTAACCCTCAACCATCAGGGAGAATATACAGGTGCATCACGACCCACACCACCAGGTTCAGGAGCAGTTATTACCCCTCAACTATCATGAGGAAGATACCGGCGCCACAGGAGAGACGCCATCCGGTTCAGGAATAGTTAATACTTGTCATACATCAGGGTGATGGTAGAGAAGCCTCAGGACACACAACACCAGTTTCAGGACCAGTTATTACCCCACAAACATCAGGAAGGATGTCCAGGAGACTCAGGACGCACACCACCAGGTTCAGGAACAGTTATTAACCCTCAACCATCAGTGTCATTGTACAGGAGCCTCTGGACAACACCACCAGGAAGAGTTACTATCCTTCAAGTATCAGAGTAAAGGGACAGGTGCCTCAGGAACCACACCACTGCTTCAGGAACAGTTATTACCCCTCAACCATCGGGCTGAAGGTATAGGAGCCTCAGGACCCACACGAACATGTTCAATGAATTATTGACGAATGGAAGAGCTCTCTATCATTTGTTGCATGGTGGGAGTAGTAATTACTCGTTTCCCATGGTAATTCGGCGGATTATTGAGATTTCCACAATATCTACGTTTATTGTGGGAGTGAGATATTATTTACACAGATTTTTTGTGAGTGTTACTGAGAATGGAATCGGTGCACTGCCTTCATTATGGGTTGTAAAGAAATGGATGTTTACATATATAATTCTTTGAATTGCTGAGAATGGGATGTTTGTTGTAGTGTGTGAGAAATATCACTTACACATATTTTATTCTGTGAATTACTGAGAATACGAACAGAATACTGTCATAAGTTGTGGATTGTATAAGAAATCCCATTATTCACATGTAGATCAGTGAATTATAGACAATGGGAAGTTTCCTCTGCGGTGTGAATGAAATTGCTTGTTTCACACTCAATTCTGTTATCCATCGAGAATGTGTCCAGCACACAATCATTTGCTGTGGACTGTGAGAGATAGAACTTGTTTGAAATACAATGGAAGCATCTATTGAAATAGGACATACACACAGTCATCTGTTGGATTGTTGTACGGGCAAACGGATCTTCTCCATCCTAATTCAGTGGATTCCTGAGAATGGAATATTCAATTACGTTTGTTATGCCTTGTGAGAGATATGATTTCAATCCACTACATTGTCTGAATTTGTGAGAATGGGAACAGTGCACTGCCCAAAGTAATGTTATATGTGTGAAATCACTGATTACTTACGTAAGTAATTGAATTACTGACAATTGGAAGTTTGTTGCGTGATATGTGTGAAATTTCTTCATCCACGTGCAATTATTTAGGTTCTTGACGAAGAGATGCTCTCACTGAAGATTCTTTTGGGATTGCTGTCAATCGCCTGTCAAACTTCCAATTCAGTGAATTATCGTCAATATGAAGAGGTTCCTGTTGCTTGTGCTAGGGTGTGAGCAATATAGGTTCTACACATTTAATTCTTCCAAATAGTGACAAGTGCGCTATATTATGTTGGTTGGTGTCGTAGAAATAACTTGTTACAGAAGTAAATCATTGAATTATTGACAAAGGTTCCTGCAGACCACGTTTCCTGAGCGATGTGCAGAGATCGCTTCCTTACTTGCAATACGTAGATTTTTATCTGGGAGAGAAGTTTCTTGGAATTTTTGAAATTGGTAACTGCATCCAGCCTTTTTTGTGCAGTGTGAAAAGAAGAGGCGGTTATACGTCAACTTCAATGAATGATTGATGATTGGAACAGCTCGCTATCATTTGTTTTGTGGTTGGAGCAGTAATTGCGTGTTTCCCATGCTAATGCTGTGGATTATTGAGAATATCACAATAACTACCGTTGATTGTGGGTGATAGATATTATGTCTACATATTATCCTTCGCGAATTACTGAGAAGGTGTACTGTCATAATTATGGGTTGTAAGAGAAATCACTGATTACACACGTAATTCTTTGAATTATAGACTATGGGAAGATTTTTCTTTGTTGTGAGGGATATCATTTGTACATTTTAATTTGTGAATTACTGCGAATGGATAAAGAACAGCGTCATAAGCTTTGGGTTATTCGAAAAATCCCATTATTCTCATGAAGTTCAGTGAATTATAGACAATAGAAAATTTCCTCTGCGGTGTTAGTGAAATTGTTTGTTCCTCACTCAATTCTGTTAACCATCGACAATCTGTACAGCACACAATCATTAGATGTGGGATGTAAGAGATAGACCTTGTTAGAAAAACAACGGAAACATCTATTCAAATAGGAACAGCTCACTGTCTTCTGCTGCATGGTGGGACGAGCAACCGGTTTTTCTCCATCCTAATTCAGTGGATGACTGAAAATGGAACAGTCAATAGCATTTGTTAGGCATTATGAGAGATATGATTTCAACCCATTGTATTGTGTGTATTCGTGCGAATGGGAACTGTGCACTGTCGAAAGTAATGTGTTGTATGAGAAATCACGGATTATTCATATTAATCATTGCATTATTGAAAAAGGGAGGTTTGTTTAGTGAGATGTGTGAAATTTCTTCTTCCACGTGCAATTATGTTAGTTCTTGATGAAGAGATGTTCTCACTGAAGTTACTTTTGGGATTGCTGTCAATGGCTTGATAAACTTCCAATTCAGTGAATTATCGACAAGATTAAGAGATTCCTGTCGTTTGTGCTAGGGTGTGAGCGATATAGGTTCTACACATTTTATTATTCAAAATAGTGTCAAGTAGGCTATATTATGTTGATTGGTGTAGTAGAAATAACTTGTTACAGAAGTAAATCATTGAATTATTGACAATGGTTTCTGCAGACTTCGTTTCTTGTGGGATGTGAAGAAATTGCTTCCTTACTTGCAATATGTAGATTTGTATATGGAGAGAAGTTTCATGGATTTATTGAAATTACTGACTGCACCCAGACTTCTATTGTGCAGAGTGAAAAAAAGGAAGCTCTTATATGTCTACTTCAATGAATTATTGGCGATTGGAACAGCTCTCTCTCATTTGTTTTGTGGTTGGAGGAGCAATTGCGGTTCTCCCATGCTAATTCAGTGGATCATTGAGAATATCACAATAACTACCGTTGATTGTGGGTGAGATATATTATGTCTACACATTATCCTTTGTGCATAACTGAAAATGTGAGCAGTGCACTGTCTCAATTATGGGTTTGTAAGAGAAATCGCTGCTTACACATGTAATTCTTTGAATTACAGACAATGGGAAGATTGTGTTTCGTTGTGAGAGATATCACTTGTACATTTTATTCTGTGAATCACTGCGAATGGGAACAGAACAGTGTCATAAGCTTTGGGTTGTACGAGAAATCCCATTATTCACATGTAGTTTAGTGAATTATAGACAGTGGGAAGATTCCTCTGTGCTGTTAGAGAAATTGCTTGTTCCACACACAATTCTGTTAACCATCGACAACTTGTACAGCACACAATCATGAGCTGTGTGATGTGAGAGATAGACATTGTTAGAAATACATTGGAAACAACTATTGAAATGGGAAATACTTACTGTCATCTGTTGGATTGTTGGACGGGCAACTGGGTTTTCTCCATCCTAATTCAGTGGATTACTGAGAATGGAACACTCAGTTGTGTTTATTATGCCTTGTGAGAAATATGATTTCAACACACTACATTGTCTGAATTCGTGAGAAAGGGAAAAGTGCACTGCCCAAAGTTATGTTATATATGTGAAATCACTGATTATTTACGAAAATAATTGAATTATTGACAATTGGAAGTTTGTTGTGTGATATGTGTGAAATGTCTTCTTCTAAGATTAATTATGATACTTCTTGACGAAGAGATGTTCTCACTGAAGTTACTTTTGAGATTGCTGTCAATGGCCCGGTAAACTTCCAATTCAGTGAATTATCGACAAGATTAAGAGATTCCTGTCGTTTGTGCTAGGGTGTGAGCGATATCGGTTCTACACATTTTATTCTTCAAAATAGTGACAAGTACGCTATATTATGTTGGTTGGTGTAGTAGAAAAAACTTGTTACAGAAGTAAATCATCGAATTATTGACAATGGTTTCTGCAGACCTCGTTTCTTGTGGGATGGGAAGAAATCGCTTCCTTCCTTGCAATACGTAGATTTGTATCTGGGAGAGAAGTTTCTTGGAATTATTGTAATTGTTAACTGCATCCAGCCTTTTTTGGGCAGTGTGAAAAGAAGAAGCGGTTATATGTCTACTTCAATGAATTATTGACAATTGGAACAGCTCTCTATCATTTGTTTTGTGGTTGGAACTGCAATTGCGTGTTTGCCATGCTAATTCTATGGATTATTGAGAATATCACAATAACTACCGTTGATTGTGGCTGAGAGATATTATGTCTGTATATTACCCTTTGTGAATTACTGAGAAGGTGAACATTGCACTGTCATAATTATAGGTTACAAGGGAAATTGCTGATTACACATGTAATTCTTTGAATTACAGACTATGGGAGGATTCTTCTTTGTTGTGAGAGATATCACTTGTACATTTTAACTGGTGAATTACTGCAAATAGGTACAGAACAGTGTCATAAGCTTTGGGTAGTTCGAAAAACCCCATTACTCTCATGAAGTTCTGTGAATTATACACAATGGGAAGTTTCCTCCAAGGTGTTAGTGAAATTTATTGTCCCACACTCAATTCGGTTAACCATCGACAGCTGGCACAGGACACAATCATTGGCTGTGGGATGTGAGAGATAGACCTTGTTAGAAATACTTTGGAAACAGCTAACGAAACAGGAACAACTCACTGTCTTCTGCTGCTTGGTGGGACGAACAACCAGTTTTTCTCCTTCCTAATTCATTGGAGTACTGAGAATGGAACACTTTGTTCCATTTGTTATGCCTTGTGAGAGATATGATTTCAATCGACTTCATTGTCTGCATTTGTGAGAATAGGAACAGTGCACTGCCCAAAGTTATGTTATATATGTGAAATCACTGATTACTTACGTAAATAATTGAATTATTGACAATTGGAAGTTTGTTGTGTGATTTGTGTTTAGTTTCTTCTTCCACGTGCAATTATGTTAGTTGTTGATGAAAAGATGTTCTCACTAAAATTTCTTTTGGGATTGCTGTCAATGGCCTGTTAAACTTCCAATTCAGTGAATTATCGACAAGATTAAGAGATTTTTGTCGTTTGTGCTAGGGTAGAGCCAATATAGGTTCTACACATTTTATTCTTCAAAATAGTCACAATACGCTAGATTATGTTCGTTGGTGTAGTAGAAATAACTTGTTACAGAAGTAAATCATTGAATTATTGATAATGGTTTCTGCAGACCTCTCTTGTTGATGGATTTGCAGAAATCGCTTCTTTGCTTGCAATACGTAGATTTGTATCTGGGAGAGAAGTTTCTTTCAATTATTGTAATTGGTAACAGCATCCAGTCTTTTTTGTGCAGCATGAAAAGAAGAAGCTGTTATATGTCTACTTCAATGAATTATTGACGACTGGAAGAGCTCTCTATCATTTGTTGCGTGCTGGGAGTAGTAATTGCTCGTTTTCCATGGTAATTCAGCGGATTATTGAGATTTGCACAGTAACTACATTTATTGTGGGTTGAGAGATCTTATTTACACAGCTTTTCTTGTTAGAGTTACTGAGAATGGAATCAGTGCACGGTTTTCATTATGGGTTGTAATTGAAATGGCTGATTACACATATAACTATTTGAATTACAGTGAATGGGAAGTTTGTTGTAGGGTGTGAGAGAGATCACTTGCACATATTTTATTCTGTGAATTACTGAGAATACGAACAGAATACTGTCATAAGTTGTGGGTTGTACGAGAAATCCCATTATTCACATGTAGATCAGTGAATTATAGACAATGGGAAGTTTCCTGAGCGGTGTGAATGAAATTGCTTGTTCCACACTCAGTTCTGTTATCCATCGAGAATGTGTACAGAACACAATCATTTGCTGTGGGCTGTGAGAGATAGACCTTGTTTGAAATACAATGGAAGCATCTATTGAAATGGGAAATACACACTGTCATCTGTTGGATTGTTGGACGGGCAACCGGATCTTCTCCATCCTAATTCAGTGGATTCCTGAGAATGGAACACTCAATTGCGTTTGTAATGCCTTGTGAGAGATATGATTTCAATCGACTTCATTGTCTGCATTTGTGAGAATAGGAACAGTGCACTGCCCAAAGTTATGTTATATATGTGAAATCACTGATTACTTACGTAAATAATTGAATTATTGACAATTGGAAGTTTGTTGTGTGATTTGTGTTTAGTTTCTTCTTCCACGTGCAATTATGTTAGTTGTTGATGAAAAGATGTTCTCACTAAAATTTCTTTTGGGATTGCTGTCAATGGCCTGTTAAACTTCCAGTTCAGTGAATTATTGACAAGATTAAGAGATTTTTGTCGTTTGTGCTAGGGTCAGGCAATATAGGTTCTATACATTTAATTCTTCCAAATAGTGACAAGTGCGCTATATCATGTTGGTTGGTGTCGTAGAAATAACTTGTACAGAAGTAAATCATTGACTTATTGATAAAGGTTCCTGAAGACCCCGTATCTTGTGGGATTTGCAGAAATCGCTTCCTTACTTGCAATACGTATATTTGCATCTGTGAGAGAAGTTTCTTGGAATTATTGAAATTGGTAACTGCATCCAGCCTATATTTTGCAGTGTTAAAAGAAGAAGCGGTTATACGTTGTTACGTACCCCGTAACTGGGTTGCCAAACCAGCAGAAATGGATCACTCAGTTGGAGTCTGGATTACTAGAACTAAGAAAGTTTTATTAAAGAAACATGCAACACAGTAATCGAAAGGATAATAAATGCAACAGTTCAGCAATGATAAACACACATGTGCACAGAATTAAGATAACAGCATCAATCAAGCTCTATCGTTGTCTAGGGGTAAGTAACCAAATTTCAAAGTGACACAAAAGTTCAGTCCAATTTAGTTAAGTTCGCAGTAATCGTTGCCATGGCGATGGACAACGTGGGGGGAGAGAGCGAGAGATCGAGAACGACTGATCATTCAGACACGACTTCCACTCACAGACCGGCGATATTTCTCACACGCAGCTTTCGAATGGGTCCTTTGTGATGTCACCTGAGGTCACAGACTGTGACCCCTCCTCCAGATGCGGTCGATCCTCTGCAGCGAACCCAGCACCCAAGCAAGGGTGGACACACACCGGGTTCCCGCTGATCGTACCTTTCCACCCTGTGCGTTTAAGTTCCGATACTTGCCAGCGACTCGTGAGAGGCGCTCCACTTCCAGGGTCTCGTTACCTCGGGAGTCGTGTGTGTGTCCTGCCTTAGCGAACCTGTCCCTTTTTATCCCCCTGCTGGGGTATCGGCTGTCCATCACTTCAAACAGTTCAGGGTTCAAAGCGGGAGCCGCTCCAGACAGCTCTCTCTCCCGTCCCTTCATTACACATCTCCAGATGCTGTTTCATTGTGTCCTTCTCTCTCTTGAAGACAGGTGGCAGACGAACTGCTGATCACACAGGACAGCTAGCATCTATGTGTATTCTCGTCACAACGTCTACTTCAATGAATTATTGACGATTGGAACAGCTCTCTATCATTTGTTTTGTGCTTGGAGCAGTAACTGCGTGTTTCCCATGCTAATTCTGTGGATTATTGAGAATATCAGAATAACTACCGTTGATTGTGGGTGATAGATAATATGTCTACATATTATCCTTTGCGAATTACTGAGAAGGTGAACATTGCACTGCCATAATTATGGGTTGTAAGAGAAATCGCTGATTACACAAGTAATTCTTTGAATTACACACTAAGGGAAGATTTTTCTTTGTTGTGAGAGATATCACTTGTACATTTTAATTTGTGAATTACTGCGACTGGGTAAAGAACGGTGTCATAAGCTTTGGGTTGTTCGAAAAATCCCTTATTCTCATAAAGTTCAGTGAATTATAGACAATGGGAAGTTTCTTGCGGTGTTAGTGAAATTGTTTATTCCTCAGTCAATTCTGTTAACCATCGACAATCTGTACAGCACACAATCATTAGCTGTGACATGTGAGAGATAGACCTTGTTAGAAATACAACGGAAAAATCTATTCTAATAGGAACAGCTCACTATCTTCTGCTGCATGGTGGGACGAGCAACCGGTTTTTCTCCATCCTAATTCAGTGGATGTCTGAAAATGGAACAGTCAATAGCGTTTGCTATGCATTATGAGAGATATAATTTCAACCCATTGTATTGTGTGTATTTGTGCAAATGGGAACAGTGCACTGTCGAAAGTTATGTGTTGTATGAGAAATTGCTGATTACTCATGTTAATCATTGCATTATTGACAAAGGGAGGTTTGTTTAGTGAGATGTGTGAAATTTCTTCTCCCACGTCAATTATGTTATTTCTTGACGAAGAGATGCTCTCACTGAAGTTACTTTTGGAATTGCTGTCAATGGCCTGGTAAACTTCCAATTCAGTGAATTATTCACAAGATTAAGAGATTCCTGTCGTTTGTGCTAGGGTGTGAGTGATATAGGTTCTACACATTTTATTCTTCAAAATAGTGACAAGTACGCTATATTACGTTGGTTGGTGTAGTAGAAATAAATTGCTACAGAATTAAATCATTGAATTATTGACAATGGTTTCTGCAGACCTCGTTTATTGTGGGATGTGAAGAAATCGCTTCCTTACTTGCAATATGTAGATTTGTATATGGAGAGAAGTTTCATGGATTTATTGAAATTACTGACTGCACCCAGACTTTTATTGTGCAGAGTGAAATAAAGGAAGCTGTTATATGTCTACTTCAATGAATTATTGACGATTGGAACAGTTCTCTATCATTTGTTTTGTGGTTGGAACAGCAATTGCGGTTCTCCCGTGCTAATTCAGTGGATCATTGAGAATATCACAATAACTACCGTTGATTGTGGGTGAGCTATGTATTATGTCTACACATTATCCTTTGTGAATAACTGAAAATGTGAGCAGTGCAGTGTATTAATTATGGGTTTGTAAGAGAAGTCGCTGATTACACATGAAATTCTTTGAATTACAGACAATGGGGAGACTGTGTTTTGTTGTGAGAGACATCATTTGTACATTTTATTCTGTGAATTACTGTGAATGGGAACAGAGGAGTGTCATAAGCTTTGGGTTGTACGAGAAATCCCATTATTCAGATGTAGTTCTGTGAATTATAGACAGTGGGAAGATTCCTCTGCGCTGTTAGAGAAATTGCTTGTTTCACACTCAATTGTGTTAAACATCGACAACCTGTACAGCACACAATTATGAGCTGAGTGATGTGAGAAATAGACATTGTTAGAAATACATTGGAAACAACTATTGAAATGGGAAATACTTACTGTCATCTGTTGGATTGTTGGACGGGCAACTGGGTTTTCTCCATCCTAATTCAGTGGATTACTGAGAATGGAACACTCAGTTGCGTTTATTATGCCTTGTGAGAGATATGATTTCAACACACTACATTGTCTGAATTCTTCAGAAAGGGAACAGTGCACTGCCCAGAGTTATGTTATATATGTGAAATCACTGATTACTTACAAAAATAATTGAATTATTGAGATTTGCAAGTTTGTTGTGTGATATGTGTGAAATGTCTTCTTCCATTTTTAATTATGATAGTTCTTGATGAAGGGATGTTCTCACTGAAGTTTATTTGGAATTGCTGTCAATGGCCTGTGGGACGAGAATACACATAAAATTAAGATGTTTGCTGGCCTGGGTTAACATCAGTGACATCAGCCAGTGGTCTGCCACCTGTCCTCAGGGGAAGGAGAGATAAGGAACAATGGAGCAGCGTCTGGAGATGTGTAATGAAGGGACGGGAGAGAGAGCTGTCTGGAGCGGCTCCCACTGTGAACCTCGAACTGTTTGAAGTGATGGAGAGGTGATCTGGAGATGTGTAATGAAGGGATGGGAGAGAGAGCTGTCTCGAGCGGCTCCCTCTTTGAACCCTGAACTGTTTGAAGTGATGGACAGGCGATACCCCAGCAGGGGGATAAAAAGGGATAGGTTCGCTAAGGCGACATACACGACACCCGAGGTAACGAGACCCTGGAAGCGGTGCGCCGCTCACGAGCCGGTGGAAAGTATCGGACAACGCACAGGGTGGAAAGGTACGATCAGCGGAACCCGGTGTGTGTCCGCCCTTGCCTGGGTGCCGGGTTCACTGCAGAGGATCGACCGCATCTGGAGGAGGGGTCACAGTCGGTGACCTCAGGTGATATCACCAAGGACCTGCCCGAAAACTGCTTGAGAGCAAATATCGCCGGTCTGTGAGTGGAAGCCGTTTCTGAATGATCAGTCGTTCTCTCTCTCCCTGCCCCCACGTTGTCCATCGCCATGGCAACGATTACTGCGAACTGAACTATTAAATCGAACTGGACTTTTATGTCACTTTGAAATTGGTCATTTACCCCTAGACAACGATAGAGCTTGATTGATGCTGTTATCTTAATTCTGTGCACGTGTGTTTATCATTGCTGAATTGTTGCATTTATTATCCTTTCGATTACTGTGTTGCTTGTTTCTTTAATAAAACTTTCTTAGTTCTAGTAATCCAGACTCCAACTGAGTGATCCGTTTCTGCTGGTTTGGCAACCCAGTTACGGGGTACGTAACACCTGTTAAACTTCCAATTCAGTGAATTATTGTCAATATTAAGAGGTTCCTGTCGTTTGTGCTAGGGTGAGAGCAATATAGGTTCTACACATTTTATTCTTCCAAATAGTGAGAAGTGCGCTATATTTTGTTGGTTGGTGTCGTAGAAATAACTTGTTACAGAAGTAAATCATTGAATGATTGACAAAAGTTCCTGCAGAACTCGTTTCCTGTGGGATGTGCAGAAATCGCTTCCTTACTTGCAATACGTAGATTTGTATCTGAGAGAGTAGTTTCTTGGAATTATTGAAATTGGTAACTGATCCAGCCTTTTTAGTGCAGTGTGAAAAGATGAAGCGGTTATATGTCTACTTCAATGAATTATTGACGATTGGAACAGCTCTCTCTCATTTGTTCTGTGATTGGAGGAGCAATTGCAGTTCTCCCATGCTAATTCAGTGGATCATTGAGAATATCACAATAACTACCGTTGATTGTGTGTGAAATATATTATGTCTACACATTGCCCTTTGTGAATAACTGAAAATGTGAGCAGTGCACTTCTGAATTATGGGTTGTAAGAGAAATCGCTGATTACACATATAATTCTTTGAATTACAGTCAAAGGGAAGATTGTTTTTTGTTGTGAGAGATATCACTTGTACATTTGAATCTGTTAATTACTGTGAATGGGAACAGAGAAATGTCATAAGCTTTGGGTGGTACGAGAAATTCCATTATTCACATGTAGTTCAGTGAATTACATATAGTGGGAATTTTCCTCTGCGCTGTAAGAGAAATTTCTTGTTCCACACTCAATTCTGTTAACCATCTACAACCTGTACAGCACACAATCATTAGCTGTGTGATGTGTGAGATAGGCCTTGTTGGAAATAGGTTGGAAACAATTATTTGATGGGAAATACTTACTGTCATCTGTTGGATTGTTGGACGGGCAACTAGGTTTTCTGCATCCTAATTCAGTGGATTAGTGAGAATGGAACAGTCAGTTGCATTTGTTATGCGCTGTGAGAGATATGATTTCAACACACTATATTGTCTGAATTCGTGAGAAAGGGAACAGTGCACTGCCTAAAGTTATGTTATATATGTGAAATCACTGATTACTTACGTAAGTAATTGAATCATTGACAATTGGAAGTTTGTTGAGTGATATGTGTGAAATTTCTTCTTCTACTTTCAATTATGTTAGTTCTTAACGAAGAGATGTTCTCACTGAAATTTCTTTTGGGATTGCTCTCAATGACGTATGAAACTTCCAATTCAGTGAATTATCGACAAGATTAAGAGATTTCTGTTGTTTGTGCTAAGGTGTGAGCAATGTAGGCTCTACATATTATACTCTTCAAAATAGTGACAAGTACGCTAGATTATGTTCGTTGGTGTAGTGGGAATATCTTGCTACAGAAGTAAATCATTGAATTACTGATAATGGTTTTTGCAGACCTCGTTTGTTGGGGGATTTGCAGAAATCGCTTCTTTGCTTGCAGTACGTAGATTTGTATCTGGCAGAGAAGTTTCTTTCAATGACTGTACTTGGTAACCGCATCCATCCTTTTTTTGTGCTGTGTGAAAAGAAGAAGCTGTTATATGTCTACACCAATGAATTATTGACGACTGGAAGAGCTCTCTATCATTTGTTGCATGTTGGGAGTAGTAATTGCTCGTTTACATGGTAATTCAGCGGATTATTGAGATTTGCACAATAACTACGTGTATTGTGTGTTGAGTGGTATTATTTACGCAGATTTTCTTGTGAGAGTTACTGAGAATGGAATCAGTGCACTGTCTTCATTATGGGTTGTAAGTGAAATGGCTGATTACATATATAATTCTTTGAATTACAGAGAATGGGAAGTGTGTTGTAGGGAGTTGTAGGGTCTGCGAATTACTGAGAATACGAACAGAATACTGTCATCAGTTGTGGATTGAACGAGAAATCCCATTATTCACATGTAGATCAGTGAATTATGCAAAATGGAAAGTTTACTCAGTGGTGTGAATTAAATTGCTTGTTCCACACTGAATTCTGTTTTCCATCGAAAAATGTGTACAGCACACAATTATTTGCTGTGGGATT
Organism: Mobula hypostoma; assembly: GCF_963921235.1. Taxonomy (NCBI): domain Eukaryota; kingdom Metazoa; phylum Chordata; class Chondrichthyes; order Myliobatiformes; family Myliobatidae; genus Mobula; species Mobula hypostoma. The sequence continues at coordinate 134,195 of NW_026948175.1, read as the reverse complement.
GGAGAGATAGACATTGTTAGAAATACAACGGAAGCAACTATTGAAATGGGAAAGACACACTGTCATCTGTTGCATATTTGGACGGGCAACTGGGTTTTCTCCATCCTAGTTCAGTGGATTGCTGAGAATGGAGCAGTCAATTGCGTTTGTTATGCCATGCAAGAGATATGATTTCAACCCACTACATTGTCAGAATTCGTGAGAATGTGAATAGTGGACTGCTCAAAGTTATGTTATATATGTGAAATCACTGATTACTTACGAAAATAATTGAATTATTGACAATTGGAAGTTTGTTGTGTGATATGTGTGAAATGTCTTGTTCCACGTTCAGTTATGATAGTTCTTGACGAAGGGATGTTCTCACTGAAGTTTATTTGGGATTGCTGTCAATGGCCTAGTAAACTTCCAATTCAGTGAATTATTGTCAATATTAAGAGGTTCCTGTCGTTTGTGCTAGGGTATGAGCAATGTTTCAAACAGTGACAAGTTGGTATCGTTGAAATAACTCATTACAGAAGTAAATCACTGAATTATTGATAAAGGTTTCTGCAGACCTCGTTTCCTGTGGGATGTGCAGAAATTGCTTACTTACTTGCAATACGTAGATTTGTATCGGGAGAGAAGTTTCTTGGAATTATTGAAATTGGCAACTGCATCAGCCTTTTTTGTGCAGTGTGAAAAGATGAAGCGGTTAGATGTCTATATTCAATGAATTATTGACGATTGGAACAGCTCTCTATCATTTGTTTTGTGGTTGGAGCATTAATTGCGTGTTTCCCATGCTAATTGTGTGGATTATTGAGAATATCACAATAACTACCGTTGATTGTGGGTGAGATATTTTATGTCAATACATTGTCCTTTGTGAATAACTGAAAATGTGAACAGTGCACTGTGTTAATTATGGGTTGTAAGAGAAATCGCTGATTACACATGTAAATCTTTGAATTACAGACTATGGGAAGATTTTCCTTTGTTGTGCGAGATATCACTTGTTCATTTTAATTGATGAATTATTGCAAATGGGTACAGAACAGAGTCATAAAGGTTTGGTTGTTCGAATAATCCCTTTATTCTCATGAAGTTCAGTGAATTATAGACAGTGGGAACATTCCTTTGTGATGTTAGTGAAATTGCTTGTCCCACACTCATGGACAGTCTGTACAGTACACAATCATTAGCTGTGGGATATGAGAGATAGACCTTGTTAGAAATACATTGGAAACAACTATGCAATTAGGACCAGCTCACTGTCTTCTGCTGCATGGTGGGACGAGAAACCGGTTTTTCCCCACCCTAATTCAGTGGATTACTGAGAATGGAACAGTCAATGGACAGTTTCTTATGACTTGTGAGAGATATGATTTCAACTCACTGCATTGTCTGATTTCATGAGAATGGGAACAGTGCACTGCCCAAAGTTATGTTATATATGTGAAATCACTGATTACTTACGTAAATAATTGAATTATTGACAATTGGAAGTTTCTTTTGTGATATGTGTGAAATTTCTTCTTCCACGTACAAATATTTTAGTTCTTGACCAAGAGATGTTCTCACTGAAATTTCTTTTGGGATTGGTGTCAATGGCCTGTTAAACTTCCAATTCAGTGAATTATCGACAAGATTAAGAGATTTTTGTCGTTTGTGCCAGGGTGTGAGCAATATAGGCTCTACACATTTTATTCTTCAAAATAGTGACAAGTACACTAGATTATGTTCGTTGGTGTAGTGGAAATATTTTGCTACAGAAGTAAATCATTGAATTATTTATAATGGTTTCTGCAGACCTCGTCTGTTGAGGGATTTGCAGAAATCGCTTCTTTGCTTGCAATACGTAGATTTGTATCTGGCAGAGAAGTTTCTTTCAATGACTGTACTTGGTAACAGCATCCATCCATTTTTGTGCAGCGTGAAAAGAAGAAGCTGTTATATGTCTACTTCAATGAATTATTGACGACTGGAATAGCGCTCTATCTATAAATACTATCTCTCACCCCACAATAAACGTAGATATTGTGCAAATCTCAATACTCTGGGCATCTTCCGTGGACAAAGCTGAGTAAGCTTGTTGGGCTTTCCCTTTCAGTACACTCTGAAGAAAAACAGCCACTTATCTCTCGGCCAGTCCTGACTTGTAGCAACTTTTTCGAAATGGAGAAAGTACCGATCCACTTCGGTATCGTCAAATGGGGGAACCAGCCTAACCTCTTGGGTCGCCCGGAACCCTCCACCTTGGCTCGTGACGGGCCCCTGCTCTGCCATCATCTTTAACTTCTCCAGCTCAAATTCCCTTTCCCTCTGCTTCTCTTCTTGCTCCAACTGCCTCTCTCTCTCTTGCCGTTGTCGTTCTAACTGTTTCTCTTCATGTTCTAGCTGCCGTACCCAGAACTCATGCTCGAGTCTCAGTTTTTCAAGCAGCAGCTGTACCACGTCTCCAGCAGGTTTTTCAATAGACACCACCCCCAGCTCACCTTGGGGCAACACACCTTTAGATACATAGTGCTCTACAATAGCTCTGTGTATCTCCTCTCTCCTCATTGTCGACCTCCCCTTAACAAGATTCAACCGTTTGGCCGCAGCTGCCAATTCCGCATTCCTGGCATCCTCTAATGCCTGCAACGTCGGCGCCTTCAGAAATTCCTCAATCTCCATTTCTGCTGCTTGCCTTTTCTTTCTTTCGGGAATTTTAACCCAATCAATTTACTGCGTCCCAAATTTAGCGTTCAAAATCGCGGACGAGAACCCCACTTATGTTATGTACCCCGTAACTGGGTTGCCAAACCAGCAGAAATGGATCACTCAGTTGGAGTCTGGATTACTGGAACTAAAGAAGTTTTATTAAAGAATTAAGCAACACAGTACTATAATAGTAAGGATATAAATGCAACAGGTTAGCAATGAATAAACACACATGTACACAGAACTAGGATAATAGTATCAATCAAGCTCTATCGTCGTCTAGGGGTAAATGACCAGTTTCAAAGTGACAGAGTTCAGTTTCGTTCAGTTCGCAGTAATCGCCGTCGCCGTGAGAGAGAGAGAGAGAGAGAGAGAGAGAGAGAGAGAGAGAGAGAGAGAGAGAGAGAGAGAATGAATATTCAAATCGGATTCCAAACATACCTTCGATATTCCTCACAGTCAGCTTTCAGGCGAACCCTTTGTAATGTCTTCTGAGGTCACTGACTGTGATCCCTCCGTTTCAGATACGATCGTTCCTCTGCAGTGAACCTGGCACCCAGGCAAGGGCGGACACACACCAGGTTCCCGCCGATCGTACCTTTCCACCCTGTGCGTCAATGGCTTGGTCCCACGACCCACTCTCCAAAACTCCCACCGGCTTGTGGGAGGCGCACCGCTTCCAGGGTCTCGTTACCTCGTGGTGTCGTGAGTCCTGCCGTAGCGAACCTGTCCCTTTTTATCTCCCTGCTGGGGTATCGCCTGTCCATCACACTTCAAACAGTTCAGGGTTCAAACGGAGCCGATCTTGACTATACCCAGACCGGTGTCTCCTTCCGTTAAACTCTCTTGTCTCTTCATTAACATTTCCAAATGCTGCTCCATTGTCTTATTTATCTCCCTTTCTCCAGAAGACAGGTGGCAGATCAACTGTTGATCCCACTGGTGCCAGCACAGGACAGTTAACATCACAGGTGTGAGAATTATCACTTGCACATATTATATTCGGTGAATTAAAATGGGAAAAACACGTGTCATCTGTTGCATATTTGGACAGGCAACTGGGTTTTCTGCATCATAATTCAGTGGATTACTGCGAATGGAACAGTCAATTGCGTTTGTTATGCCTTGTGAGAGATATGATTTCAACCCACCACATTATCTGAATTCGTGAGAATGGGAACAGTGCACTGCCCAAAGTGCTGTAATATATGTGAAATCACTGATTACTTACGTAAATAATCGAATTATTGACAATTAGAAGTTTGTTGTGTGATAAGTGTGAAAATCTTATTCCACGTGCAATTACGTTATTTCCTGACGAAGAGATGCTCTCAGTGAAGGTTCTTTTGGGATTGCTGTCAATGGCCTGTCAAACTTCCAATTCAGTAAATTACCGACAAGATTAAGAGATTCCTGTCGTTTGTGCTAGGTTGTGAGCAATATAGTTTCTAGACATTTTATTCATCAAAATAGTGAGAAGTACACTATATTATGCTATTTGGTATAGTAGAAATAACTTGTTACAGAAGTAAATCTTTGAATGATTGATAATGATTTCTGCAGACGTCATTTGTTGTGGGATTTGCAGAATCGCTTCTTTGCTAGCAAAACGTAGATTTGTATCTGGTAGAGAAGTTTCTTTGAATTGTTGAAATTGGGAACTGCATTAAGCCTCTCTTGTGCAGTGTGAAAAGATGCAGTTGTTATATGTCTACTTCAATGAGTTATTGACGACTTGAAGAGCTCTCTATCATTTGTTGCTTGGTGGGAGTAGTAAATGCTCGTTTTCCATGTTATTTCAGTGGATATTGAGATTTCCACAATAACTACGTTTATTGCGAGTTGAGAGATATTATTTGCCCAGATGATCTTGTGAGAGTTACTGAGAATGGAATCAGTGCACTCTCTTCATTATGGGTTGTAAGATAAATGAATGATAACACATACAATTCTTTGAATTACAGAGAATGGGAAGTCTGTTATAGGGTGTGAAAGATATCATTTGAACATATTTTATTCTGTAAATTACTGGGAATATGCACAGAGTACTGTCATAAGTTGTGTGTTGTACGAGAAATCCTACTATTCACATGTAGATCAGTAAAATATAGACAATGAAAAGTTTTCTCTGCGGTGTGAATTAAATTGCTTGTTCCACACTCAATTCTGTTATCCATCGAAAATGCGTACAGCAAACAATCATTTGCTGTGGGATGTCACAGATAGACCTTGTTAGAAATACAACAGAATCAACTATTGAAATGGGAAATACACACTGTCATCTGTTGCATATTTGGACGGGCAACTGGGTTTTCTCCGTCCTAAATCAGTGGATTACTGAGAATGGAACAGTGAATTGCTTTGTTATCCCTTGTGAGAGATATGAGTTCAACCCACCACATTGTCTGAAATCGCAGGAATGGGAAGTGTGCAATGCCCAAATTTATGTTATATATGTGAAATCACTGATTACTTACGTAAATAATTGAATTATTGAGAATTTGAAGTTTGTTGTGTGATATTTGTGAGGTTTCTTCTTCGACGTGTAATTATGTTAGTTCTTGACAAAGTGATGTACTCACTGAAGTTTCATTTGGGATTGCTGTCAATGGTCTGTTAAACTTCCAATTCAGTGAATTATCGACAAGATTAAGAGAATGCTGTCTTTTGTGGTAGGGTGAGAGCAATATAGTTTCTATACAATTTATTCTTCAAACTAGTGTTAAGTACGCTATATTATGTAGGTTGCTATAGTAGAAATAACTTGTTACAGAAGTAAATGATTGAATTATTGATAATGGTTACTGCAGACCTCATTTGTTGTGGCATTTGCAGAAATCGCTTCTTTGCTAGCAAAACGTATCTGGTAGAGAATTTTCTTTGAATTATCGACATTGGTAACTGCATTAAGACTCTCTTGTGCAGTGTGAAAAGAAGAAGTTGTTATATGTATACTTCAATGAATCATCGACGACTGGAAGAGCTCTCTTATATTTGTTGCGTGGTAGGAGTAGTAATTGCTCGTCTACATGTTAATTCAGCGGCTTATTGAGATTTGCACAATAACTACGCTTATTGTGTGTTGAGAGATATTATTTACACTGATTTTCTTGTAAGAGTTATGAGAATGGTAGCCGTGCACTGTCTTCTTTATGAGCTGTAAGAGAAATGGATGATTATGCATATAATTCTTTGAATTACAGAAAATGGGAAGTTTTTTGTAGGGTGTGAGAGATATCACTTGCACATATTATATTCGGTGAATTGCAGAGAATACGAGTAGAATACAGTTATAAGTTGTGGGTTGTACGAGAAATCCCATTATTGACGTGTAGATCAGTGAATTATGGACAATGGAAAGTTTCCTCTGCGGTGTGAATTAAATTCCTTGTTCCACACAATTCTTTTATCCAGTCAGAATATGTACTGCACACAATCATTTGCTGTGGGATCTGAGAGATAGACCTTGTTAGAAATACAACGAAAGCAAATATTAAAACGGGAAAAACACTTATCATCTGTTCCATATTTGGACAGGCAACTGGGTTTTCTCCATCATAATTCAGTGGATTACTGAGAATGCAACAGTCAATTACGTTTGTTATGCCTTGTGAGAGATATAATTTCAAACCACCACATTATCTGAATTCGTGAGAATGGGAACATTGCACTGCCCAAAGTGCTGTAATATATGTGAAATCACTGATTACTTACGTAAGTAATTGAATTATTGACAATTGGAAGTTTGTTGTGTTATAAGTGTGAAAATCTTATTCCACGTGCAATTACGTTATTTCCTGACGAAGAGATGCTCTCAGTGAAGGTTCTTTTGGGATTGCTGTCAATGGCCTGTTAAACTTCCAATTCAGCGAATTACCGACAAGATTAAGAGATTCCTGTCGTTTGTGCTAGCTTGTGAGCAATATAGTGTCTAGACATTTTATTCATCAAAATAGTGACAAGTAGGCTATATTATGCTGGTTGGTGTAGTAGAAATAACTTGTTACAGAAGTAAATCTTTGAATTATTGATAATGGTAACTGCATTAAGCCTCTCTTGTGCAGTGTGAAAAGAAGAAGTTGGTGGGCGTAGTAATTGCTCGTTTCCTATGTTAATTCAGTGGATTATTGAGATTTCCACAATAACTACGTTTATTGAGGGTTGTGAGATATTATTTGCTCAGATTTTCTTGTGACAATTACTGAGAATGGAATCAGTGCACTGTCTTCATTATGTGTTGTAAGAGAAATGAATGATTACAGATATAATTCTTTGAATTACAGAGAATGGGAAGTCTGTTGTAGGGTGTGAGAGATATCTGATATCTCTCACTTGATATTTTATTCTGTGAATTACTGAGAATACGAACAGAGTACAGTCATAAGTTGTGGGTTGTACGAGAAATCCTATTATTCACATGTAGATCAGTGAAATATAGTAAATGAAAAGTTTTCTCTGCAGTGTGAATTAAATTGCTTGTGCCACACTCAATTCTGTTATCCATCGTGAATGTGCACAGCACACAATCATTTGCTGTGGGATGTGAGAGATAGACCTTGTTAGAAATACAACGGAATCATCTATTGAAATGGGAAAAACACACTGTCATCTCTTGCATATTTGGACGGGAATCTGTGTTTTCTCTGTCGTAATTCAGTGGATTACTGAGAATGGAACAGTCAATTTTGTTAGTTATGCCATGTGAGAGATATGATTTCAACCCACTACATTGTCTGAATTCGCGAGAATTGGAAGAGTGCACTGCCAAAATTTATGTAATATATGTGAAATGATTGATTACTTAGGTAAATAATTGAATTATTGACAATTGGAAGTTTGTTGAGTGATATGTTTGCAATTTCTTCTTCCACGTGCAATTAGGATAGTTCTTGACGAAGAGATGCTCTCACTAAAGTTTCTTTTTGGATTGCTGTCAATGGCATTTTAAACTTCAAATTCAGTGAATTATCGACATGATGATGAGTGCCTGTCGTTTGTGCTAGGTTGTGAGCAATATAGGTTCTACACATTTTATTCTTCAAAATAGTGACAAGTACGCTATATTATGTTGGCTGATTTAGTAGAAATAACTTGTTACAGAAGTAAATCATTGAATTATTGATAATGGTTTCTGCAGACCACGTTCGCTGTGGGATTTGCAGAAATCGCTTCTTTGATTGCAATACGTAGATCAGTATCTGGCAGAGAAGTTACTTTGAATTATTGAAATTGATAACTGCATCCATTTTTTGTGCGGTGTGAAAAGAAGAAGCTGTTATATGTCTACTTCAAAGAATTATTGACGACTGGATGAGCTCTCTATCATTTGTTGCGTGGTGGGAGTAGTAATTGCTCGTTTCCCATTGTAATTCAGTGGATTATTGAGATGTTCACAATGATTACTTTTATTGTGGCGTGAGAGATATTATTTTCACAGATATTCTTGTGAGAGTTTCTGAGAATGGAATCAGTGCACTGTCCTCATTAGGGATTGTAAGAGAAATAGATGATTATACCTATAATTGTCTGAATTACAGAGAATGGTAGGTTTGTCTTAGGGTGTGAGAGATATCACTTGCACTTATTTTGTTCTGCGAATCACTGAGAATACGAACGGAATACTGTCATAAATTGTGGGATGTCCGAGAAATCCAATTATTCACACGTATATCAGTGAATTATAGACAATGGAATGAATCTTCTGCGGTCTGAATTAAATTGCCTGTTCCACACTCAATTCTGTTATCCATCGAGAATGTGCACAGCGCACAATCATTTGCTGTGGGATGTGAGAGATAGACTTTGTTAGAAATAGAACGGAAGCAGCTATTGAAATGGAAAATACACACTGCCATCTGTTGCATATTTGGACGTGAAACTGGATTTTCTCCATCGTAATTCAGTGGATTACTGAGAATGGAATAGTCAATTAACTTAGATATGCCTTGTGAGAGCTATGATTTCAACCCACTACATTGTCTGAATTCGCGAGAATGGAAAGAGAGCACTGCCCAAAGTTAAGAAATAAATGTGAAATCACTGATTACTTACGTAAATAATTAAATTATTGACAATTGGAAGTTTGTTGTGTGACATGTTTCCAATTTCTTCTTCCACGTGCAATTATGTTAGTTCTTGACGAAGAGTTGCTCTCCCTGAAGTTTCTTTTAGGATTGATGTCAATGGCCTGTTAAACTTCCAATCCGATGAATTATTGGCAATATTAAGAGATGCCTATCGTTTGTGGTAGGGTGTGAGCAATATACGTTCTACACATTCTATTTTGACAGGAAGCAAAGAGTGGGAATAAACGGGACCTTTTCAGAATGGCAGGCAGTAACTAGTGGGGTGCCGCAAGGCTCAGTGCTGGGACCCCAGTTGTTTACAATATATATTAATGACTTGGATGAGGGAATTAAATGCAGCATCTCCAAGTTTGCGGATGACACGAAGCTGGGTGGCAGTGTTAGCAGTGAGGAGAATGCTAAGAGGATGCAGGGTGACTTGGATAGGTTGGGTGAGTGGGCAAACTCATGGCAGATGCAATTTAATGTGGATAAATGTGAAGTTATCCACTTTGGTGGCAAAAATAGGAAAACAGATTATTATCTGAATGGTGGCCGATTAGGAAAAGGGGAGGTGCAACGAGACCTGGGTGTCATTATACACCAGTCATTGAAAGTAGGCATGCAGGTACAGCAGGCGGTGAAAAAGGCGAACGGTATGCTGGCATTTATAGCGAGAGGATTCGAGTACAGGAGCAGGGAGGTACTACTGCAGTTGTACAAGGCCTTGGTGAGACCACACCTGGATTATTGTGTGCAGTTTTGGTCCCCTAATCTGAGGAAAGACATCTTTGCCATAGAGGGAGTGCAATGAAGGTTCACCAGATTGATTGCTGGGATGGCAGGTCTTTCATATGAAGAAAGACTGGATGAACTGGGCTTGTACTCGTTGGAATTTATAAGATTAAGGGGGAATCTGATTGAAACGTATAAGATCCTAAAAGGATTGGACAGGCTAGATGCGGGAAGATTGTTCCCGATGTTGGGGAGGTCCAGAACGAGGGGTCATAGTTTGAGGATAGAGGGGAAGCCTTCTAGGACCGAGATTAGGAAAAACTTCTTCACACAGAGAGTGGTGAATCTGTGGAATTCTCTGCCACAGCAAACTGTTGAGGCTAGTTCATTGGCTATGTTTAAGAGGGAGTTAGATAGGGCCCTTGTGGCTACAGGGGTCAGGGGGTATGGAGGGAAGGCTAGGGCGGGGTTCTGAGTTGGATGATCAGCCATGATCATAATAAATGGCGGTGCAGGCTCGAAGGGCCGAATGGCCTACTCCTGCACCTATTTTCTATGTTTCTATGTTTCTATTATGTTGGTTGGTTTAGTAGAAATAACTTGTTACAGAAGTAAATCATTGAATTATTTTTAATGGTTTCTGCAGACCTCGTTTGTTGTGGGATTTGCAGAAATCGCTTCTTTTCTTGCAATACGTAGATTTGTATCTGGGAGAGAAGTTACTTTGAATTATTGAAATTGATAACTGCACGCAGACTTTTTCGTGCAGTGTGAATAGATGAAGTTGTTATATGTCTACTTCAATGAATTATTGATGACTGGACGAGCTCTCTATCATTTGTTGCGTGGTGGAATAGTAATTGCTCGTTTCCCATTTTGATTCAGTGGATTATTGAGATTTCCACAATAACTACGTTTATTGTGGGGCGGGAGATACTATTTACACAGATTTTCTTGTCAGAGTTACTGAGAATGGAATCAGTGCTCTGTCGTCATTATAGATTGTTAGAGAAATGGATGATTCCACATATACATCTTTGAATTGCAGAGAACGGTAGGTTTGTTGTAGGGTGTGAGAGATATCACTTGCAGTTATTTTATTCTGAGACTCACTGAGACTACGAACAGATACTGTCATAAGTTGTGGTATGAACGAGAAAGCCCATTATTCACATGTAAATCAGTGAATTATAGAGAATGGAATGTTTCCTCTGTGGTGTGAATTAAATTGCTTGTTCCACACTCAATTCTGTTACCCATCGAGAATGTGTATAGCACACAATCATTTGCTGTGGCATGTGAGAGATAGACCTTGTTAGAAATACAATGGAAGCAACTATTGAAATGGAACACTGTCATCTGCTGCATATTTGGCCGGGCAATTGGGTTTTCTCCATCCTAATTCAGTGCGTTACTGAGAATGGAACAGTCAATTGCGTTTGTCATGCCTTGTGAGAGATATGATTTCAAACCATCACATTGTCTGAATTCGCGAGAATGGGAAGACTGCACTGCCCAAATTTATGTTATATGTGTAAAATTATGTATAAAATTCAATTATTGACAATTGGAAGTTCATTGTGTAATATGTGAGAAATTGCTTCTACCACGTGCAATCCTGTCAATGGCATGTTAAACTTTCAATTCAGTGATTTATCGACAAGATTGAGGTTCGTGTCGTTTGGGCTAAGGTGTGAGTCATATAGGTTCTACACATTTTATTTTTCAAGATAGTGGCAAGTACGCTATATTATGTTGGTTGCTGTAGTAGAAGTAATTGTTACAGAGGAGAATCATTGAATTATTGATAATGGTTTCTGCAGACCTCGTTTGCTGTGGGATTTGCAGAAATGGCTTCTTTGCTTGCAAAACGTAGATTTGAATCTGGGGGAGAAATTTCTTTGAAATACTGAAATTGGTAACAGCATCCAGCTTATTTCGTGGAGCATGAAAAGAAGCTGTTATATGTATACTTCAACGAATTATTGACGACTAGAAGAGCACTCTGTCATTTGTTTTGAAGTGGGAGTAGTAATTGCTCGTTGCCCATGGTAATTCATCGGATTATTGAGATTTGCACAATAGCTACGTTTATTGTGGGGTGAGAGATATTATATACACAGATTTTCTTGTGAGAGTTACAGAGAATGGCATCAGTGCACGGTCTTCATTATGGGTTGTAAGAAAAATGGATGATTACACCTATAATTCTTTGAATTACAGAGAACGGGAAGTTTGTTGTAGGGTATGAGAGATAGCACTTGCAAGTATTTTATTCTTTGAACTATTAAGAATACGAGCAGAATACTGTCATAAGTTGTGGGTTTTACTGAATTATTGAAATTGGTAACTGCATCCAGCCTTTTTTGTGCAATGTGAAAAGAAGAAGCTGTTATTTGTCTACTTCAATGAATTACTGACGACTAACCCTAACCCTCACCCTAACCCTTGTTACGTACCCCGTAACTGGGTTGCCAAACGAGCAGAAATGGATCACTCAGTTGGAGTCTGGAGTACTAGAACTAAGAAAGTTTTATTAAAGAAACAAGCAACACAGTAATGGAAAGGATAATAAATGCAACAGTTCAGCGATGATAAACACACATGTGCACAGAATTAAGATAACAGCATCAATCAAGCTCTATCGTTGTCTAGGGGTAAATGACCAAATTTCAAAGTGACTCAAAGTTCAGTCCAGTTTAGTAGTCCAGTTCGCAGTAATCGTTGCCATGGCGATGGACAACGTGGGGGAAGAGAGAGATAGAACAGGAACAACTGATCATTCAGACACGGCTTCACGCACAGACCGGCGAGATGGCTCACAAGCAACTTTTGGGGGGGTCCTTGGTTATGTCAGCTGAGGTCACCGACTGTGACCCCTCCTCCTGATCGTACCTTTCCACCCTGTACGTTGTCTGATACTTCTCACCGGCTCGTGAGAGGCGTACCTTATATTATATACACAGATTTTCTTGTGAGAGTTACGGAGAATGGAATCAGTGCACGGTCTTCATTATGGACTGTAAGAGAAATGGATGATTACATCTATAATTCTTTGAATTACAGAAAATGGGAAGTTTTTTGTAGGGTGTGAGAGATATCACTTGCACATATTATATTCGGTGAGTTACAGAGAATACGAGTAGAATACAGTCATAATTTGTGGGTTGTAGGAGAAATGCCGTTATTGACGTGTAGATCAGTGAATTATGGACAATGGAAAGTTTCCTCTGCGGTGTGAATTAAATTCCTTGTTCCACACTCAATTCTGTTATCCAGTCAGAATATGTACAGCACACAATCATTTGCCGTGGGATCTGAGAGATAGACCTTGTTAGAAATACAACGAAAGCAAATATTAAAACGGGAAAAAACACTTATTATCTGTTCCGTATTTGGACAGGCAACTGGGTTTTCTCCATCATAATTCAATTGATTACTGCGAATGGAACAGTCAATTACGTTTGTTATGCCTTGTGAGAGATATGATTTCAACCCACCACATTATCTGAATTCGTGAGAATGGGAACATTGCACTGCCCAAAGTGCTGTAATATATGTGAAATCACTGATTACTTACGTAAGTAATTGAATTATAAACAATTGGAAGTTTGTTGTGTGATAAGTGTGAAAATCTTATTCCACGTGCAATTACGTTATTTCCTGACGAAGAGATGCTCTCAGTGAAGGTTCATTTGGGATTGCTGTCAATGGCCTGTTAAACTTCCAATTCAGTGAATTACCAACAAGATTAAGAGATTCCTGTCGTTTGTGCTAGGTTGTGAGCAATATAGTTTCTAGACATTTTATTCATCAAAATAGTGACAAGTAGGCTATATTATGCTGGTTGGTGTAGTAGAAATTACTTGTTACAGAAGTAAATCTTTGAATTATTGATAATGGTAACTGCATTATGCCTATCTTATGCAGTGTGAAAAGAAGAAGTTGGTGGGAGTAGTAATTGCTCGTTTCCTATATTAATTCAGTGGATTATTGAGATTTCCACAATAACTACGTTTATTGAGGGTTGTGAGATATTATTTGCTCAGATTTTCTTGTGAGAGTTACTGAGAATGGAATCAGTGCACGGTCTTCATTATGGGCTGTAAGAGAACTGGATGATTACACCTATAATTCTTTGAATTACAGAAAATGGGAAGTTTTTTGTAGGGTGTGAGAGATATCACTTGCACATATTATATTCGGTGAATTACAGAGAATACGAGTAGAATACAGTAATAATTTGTGGGTTGTACGAGAAATCCCGTTATTGACGTGTAGATCAGTGAATTATGGACAATGGAAAGTTTCCTCTGCGGTGTGAATTAAATTCCTTGTATCACACTCAATTCTTCTATCCAGTCAGAATATGTACAGCACACAATCATTTCCTGTGGGATCTGAGAGATAGACCTTGTTAGAAAAACAACGAAAGCAAATAGTATTTGCTCAGATTTTCTTGTGACAATTACTGAGAATGGAATCAGTGCACTGTCTTCATTATGTGTTGTAAGAGAAATGAATGATTACACATATAATTCTTTGAATTCCAGAGAATGGGAGGTCTGTTGTAGGGTATGAGAGGTATCACCTGATATCACTTGATATCTCTCACTTGATATTTTATTCTGTGTATTACTGAGAATACGAACAGAGAACTGTCATAAGTTGTGGGTTGTACAGGAAATCCTATTATTCACATGTAGATCAGTGAAATATAGACAATGAAAAGTTTTCTCTGCAGTGTGAATTAAATTGCTTGTACCACACTCAATTCTGTTATCCATCGTGAATGTGCACAGCACACAATCATTTGCTGTGGGATGTGAGAGATAGACCTTGTTAGAAATACAACGGAAGCAACTATTGAAATGCGAAATACACACTGTCATCTCTTGCATATTTGGACGGGTATCTGTGTTTTCTCTGTCGTAATTCAGTGGATTACTGAGAATGGAACAGTCAATTTTGTTAGTTATGCCATGTGAGAGATACGATTTCAACACACTATATTGTCTGAATTCGTGAGAATTGGAAGAGTGCACTGCCAAAATTTATGTAATATATGTGAAATCATTGATTACTTAGGTAAATAATTGAATTATTGACAATTGGAAGTTTGTTGAGTGATATGTTCGCAATTTCTTCTTCCACGTGCAATTAGGATAGTTCTTGACGAAGAGATGCTCTCACTAAAGTTTCTTTTTGGATTTCTGTCAATGGCCTTTTAAACTTCAAATTCAGTGAATTATCGACATGAATATGAGATGCCTGTCGTTTGTGCTAGGGTGTGGGCAATATAGGTTCTACACATTTTATTCTTCAAAATAGTGACAAGTACGCTATATTATGTTGGCTGGTTTAGTAGAAATAACTTGTTACAGAAGTAAATCATTGAATTATTGATAATGGTTTCTGCAGACCATGTTTGTTGTGGGATTTGCAGAAATCGTTTCTTTGATCGCAATACGTAGATCTGTATCTGGCAGAGAAGTTACTTTGAATTATTGAAATTGATAACTGCATCCAGACTTTTTTGTGCAGTGTGAAAAGAAGAAGCTGTTATATGTCTACTTCAAAGAATTATGAGATGCGCTCTCTATCATTTGTTGCGTGGTGGGAGTAGTAATTGCTCGTTTCCCATTGTAATTCAGTGGATTGTTGAGATGTTCACAATGACTACTTTTATTGTGGCGTGAGAGATATTATTTACACAGATTTTCTTGCGAGACTTTCTGAGAATGGAATCAGTGCACTGTCCTCATTAGGGATTGTAAGAGAAATAGAAGATTCTAACTATAATTGTTTGAATTACAGAGAAAGGTAGGCAGGTTTGTCTTAGGGTGTGAGAGATATCACTTGCACTTATTTTATTCTGCGAATCACTGAGATTACGAACAGAATACTGTCATAAATTGTGGGATGTACGAGAAATCCAATTATTCACACGTATATCAGTGAGTTATAGACAATGGAATGTTTCTTCTGCGGTCTGAATTAAATTGCCTGTTCCACACTCAATTCTGTTATCCATCAAGAATGTGTACAGCGCACAAACATTTGTTGTGGGATGTGAGAGATAGACCTTGTTAGAAATAGAACTGAAGCAGCTATTGAAATGGAGAATACACACTGCCATCTGTTGCATATTTGGACGTGAAACTGGATTTTGTCCATCGTAATTCACTGGATTACTGAGAATGGAATAGTCAATTAACTTAGTTATGCCTTTGGAGAGATATGATTTCAACCCACTACATTGTCTGAATTCGCGAGAATGGAAAGAAAGCACTGCCCAAAGTTATGTAATATATGTGAAATGACTGATTACTTACGTACGTAATTGAATTATTGACAATTGGAAGTTTGTTGTGTGACATGTTTCCAATTTCTTCTTCCACGTGCAATTATGTTAGTTCTTGATGAAGAGTTGCTCTCACTGAAGTTTCTTTTAGGATTGCTGTCATGGCCTGTTAAACTTCCAATCCGATGAATTATCGGCAAGATTAATAGATCCCTGTCGTTTGCGGTAGGGTGTGAGCAATATACGTTCTACACATTGTATTCTTGAAAATAGTGACAAGTACGCTATATTATGTTGGTTGGTTTAGTAGAAATAACTTGTTACAGAAATAAATCATTGAATTATTTTTAATGGTTTCTGCAGACCTCGTTTGTTGTGGGATTTGCAGAAATCGCTTCTTTTCTTGCAATACGTAGATTTGTATCTAGGAGAGAAGTTACTTTGAATTATTGAAATTGATAACTACACGCAGCCTTTTTCGTGCAGTGTGAATAGAAGAAGCTGTTATATGTCTACTTCAATGAACTATTGATGACTGGATGAGCTCTCTATCATTTGTTGCGTGGTGGAATAGTAATTGCTCGTTTCCCATTTTAATTCACTGGATTATTGAGATTTCCACAATAACTAAGTTTATTGTGGGGCGGGAGATACTATTTACACAGATTTTCTTGTCAGAGTTACTGAGAATGAAATCAGTGCACTGTCATCATTATAGATTGTTAGAGACATGGATGATTACACGTATACATCTTTGAATTGCAGAGAATGGTAGGTTTGCTGTAGGGTGAGAGAGATATCACTTGCAGTTATTTTATTCTGCGAATCACTGAGACTACGAACAGATACTGTCATAAGTTGTGGTATGTATGAGAAAACCCATTATTCACATGTAAATCAGTGAATTATAGAGAATGGAATGTTTCCTCTGTGGTGTGAATTAAATTGCTTGTTCCACACTCAATTCTGTTACCCATCGAGAATGTGTATAGCACACAATAATTTGCTGTGGGATGTGAGAGATAGACCTTGTTAGAAATACAATGGAAGCAACTATTGAAATGGAACACTGTCATCTGCTGCATATTTGGCCGGGCAATTGGGTTTTCTCCATCCTAATTCAGCGCGTTACTGAGAATGGAACAGTCAATTGCGTTTGTTATGCCTTGTGAGAGAAACATAGAAACATGGAAACATTGAAAATAGGTGCAGGAGTAGGCCATTCGGCCCTTCGAGCCTGCACCGCCATTTATTATGATCATGGCTGATCATCCAACTCAGAACCCCGCCCCAGCCTTCCCTCCATACCCCCTGACCCCTGTAGCCACAAGGGCCATATCTAACTCCCTCTTAAACATAGCCAATGAACTGGCCTCAACAGTTTCCTGTGGCAGAGAATTCCACAGATTCACCGCTCTCTGTGTGAAGAAGTTTTTCCTAATCTCGGTCCTAAAAGGCCTCCCCTCTATCCTCAAACTGTGACCCCTCGTTTTGGACTTCCCCAACATCGGGAACAATCATCCTGCATCTAGCCTGTCCAATCCCTTTAGGATCTTTTACATTTCAATCAGATCCCCCCTCAATCTTCTAAATTCCAACGAGTACAAGCCCAGTTCATCCAGTCTTTCTTCATATGAAAGTCCTGCCATCCCAGGAATCAATCTGGTGAACCTTCTTTGTACTCCCTCTATGGCAAAGATGTCTTTCCTCAGATTAGTGGACCAAAACTGCACACAATACTCCAGGTGTGGTCTCACCAAGGCCTTGTACAACTGCAGTAGTACCTCCCTGCTCCTGTACTCGAATCCTCTCGCTATAAATGCCAGCATACCATTCGCCTTTTTCACCGCCTGCTGTACCTGCATGCCCACTTTCAATGACTGGTGTATAATGACACCCAGGTCTCGTTGCACCTCCCCTTTTCCTAATCGGACACCATTCAGATAATAATCTGTTTTCCTGTTTTTGCCACCAAAGTGGATAACTTCACATTTATCCACATTAAATTGCATCTGCCATGAGTTTGCCCACCCACCCAACCTATCCAAGTCACCCTGCATCCTCTTAGCATCCTCCTCACTGCTAACACTGCCACCCAGCTTCGTGTCATCCGCAAACTTGGAGATGCTGCATTTAATTCCCTCATCCAAGTCATTAATATATATTGTAAACAACTGGGGTCCCAGCACTGAGCCTTGCGGTACCCCACTAGTCACCGCCTGCCATTCTGAAAAGGTCCCGTTTATTCCCACTCTTTGCTTCCTGTCTGCTAACCAATTCTCCACCCACACCAATACCTTACCCCCAATACCGTGTGCTTTAAGTTTGCACACTAATCTCCTGTGTGGGACCTTGTCAAAAGCCTTTTGAAAATCCAAATACACCACATCGACTGGTTCTCCCCTATCCACTCTACTAGTTACATCCTCAAAAAATTTTATGAGATTCGTCAGACATGATTTTCCTTTCACAAATCCATGCTGACTTTGTCCGATCATTTCACCGCTTTCCAAATGTGCTGTTATCACATCCTTGATAACTGACTCCAGCAGTTTCCCCACCACCGACGTTAGGCTAACCGGTCTATAATTCCCCGGTTTCTCTCTCCCTCCTTTTTTAAAAAGTGGGGTTACATTAGCCACCCTCCAATCCTCAGGAACTAGTCCAGAATCTAACGAGTTTTGAAAAATTATGACTAATGCATCCACTATTTCTTGGGCTACTTCCTTAAGCACTCTAGGATGCAGACCATCTGGCCCTGGGGATTTAACTGCCTTCAATCCCTTCAATTTACCTGACAGCACATGTATTTCACTCAGTTCCTCCATCTCACTGGACCCTCTGTCCCTTACTATTTCTGGAAGATTATTTATGTCCTCCTTAGTGAAGTTAGAACCAAAGTAATTATTCAATTGGTCTGCCATGTCCTTGCTCCCCATAATCAATTCACCTGTTTCTGTCTGCACGGGACCTACATTTGTCTTTACCAGTCTTTTCCTTTTTACATATCTATAAAAGCTTTTACAGTCCGTTTTTATGTTCCCCCCAGTTTTCTCTCATAATCTTTTTTTCCCCTTCCTAATTAAGCCCTTTGTCCTCCTCTGCTGAACTCTGAATTTCTCCCAGTCCTCAGGTGAGCCACTTTCTCTGGCTAATTTGTATGCTACTTCTTTGGAATTGATACTATCCCTAATTTCTCTTGTCAGCCACGGGTGCACTACCTTCCTTGATTTATTCTTTTGCCAAACTGGGATGAACAATTGTTGTAGTTCATCCATGCAACATTTAAATTCTTGCCATTGCATATCCACCGTCAATCCTTTAAGTGTAATTTGCCAGTCTATCTTAGCTAATTCACGTCTCATACCTTCAAAGTTACCCCTCTTTAAGTTCAGAACCTTTGTTTCTGAACTAACTACGTCACTCTCTATATTAATGAAGAATTCCACCATATTATGGTCACTATTACCCAAGGTGCCTCTCATGACAAGATCGCTAATTAACCCTTCCTCATTGCTCAAAACCCAGTCCAGAATAGCCTGTTCTCTAGTTGGTTCCTCGACATGTTGGTTCAAAAAACCATCCCGCAAACATTCCAAGAAATCCTCTTCCTCAGCACCTTTACCAATTTGGTTCACGCAGTCTACATGTAGATTGAAGTCACCCATTATAACTGCTGTTCCTTTATTGCACACATTTCTAATTTCCTGTTTAATACCATCTCCGACCTCACTACTACTGTTAGGTGGCCTGAGAGATATGATTTCAACCCATTACATTGTCTGAATTCGCGAGAATGGGAAGACAGCATTGCCCAAATTTATGTTATATATGTGAAATTATGTATAAATTCAATTATTGACAATTGGAAGTTCATTATGTAATATGTGTGAAATTGCTTCTACCACGTGCAATCCTGTCAATGGCATGTTAAACTTTCAATTCATTGATTTATCGACAAGATTGAGGTTCGTGTCGTTTGGGCTAAGGTGTGAGTCATATAGGTTCTACACATTTTATTTTTCAAGATAGTGGCAAGTACGCTATATTATGTTGGTTGCTGTAGTGGAAATAATTGTTTCTTGTCCCACACTCAATTCGCTTAACCATCGACAGGTGGTACAGCACACAATCATTAGCTGTGGGATGTGAGAGATAGACCTTGTTAGAAATACTCTGGAAACAACTAACCAAATAGGAACAGCTCACTGTCTTCTGCTGCATGATGGGACGAACAACCGGTTTTCTCCATCCTAATTCATTGGAGTACTGAGAATGGAACTCTCTGCTCCGTTTGTTATGCCTTGTGAGAGATATGATTTCAGCCAACTACATTGTCTGAGTTCGTGAGAATGGGAACAGTGCACTGCCCAAAGTTATGTTATATATGTGAAATCACTGATTACTTATGTAAATAATTGAATTATTGACAATTGGAAGTTTGTTGTGTGATATGTGTTTAATTTCTTCCACATGCAATTATGTTAGATCTTGATGAAGAGATGTTCTCACTAAAATTTCTTTTGGAATTGCTATCAATGGCCTGTTAAACTTCCAATTCAGTGAATTATCGACAAGATGAAGAGATTTTTGTCGTTTGTGCTAGGGTAGAGCCAATATAGGTTCTAAACATTTTATTCTTCAAAATAGTCACAATACGCTAGATTATGTTCGTTGGAGTAGTAGAAATAACTTGTTACAGAAGTTATAGTTTCTGCAGACCTCGCTTGTTGAGGGATTTGCAGAAATCGTTTCTTTGCTTGCAATACGTAGATTTGTATCTGGGAGAGAAGTTTCTTTCAATTATTGTAATTGGTAACAGCATCCAGTCTTTTTTGTGCAGAGTGAAAAGAAGAAGCTGTTATATGTCTACTTCAATGAATTATTGACGACTGGAAGAGCTCTCTATCATTTGTTGCGTGGTGGGAGTAGTAATTGTTCGTTTTCCATGGTAATTCAGCGGAATACTGAGATTTGCACAGTAACTACATTTATTGTGGGTTGAGAGATCTTATTTACACAGCTTTTCTTGTTAGAGTTACTGAGAATGGAATCAGTGCACTGTCTTCATTATGGGTTGTAAGTGAAATGGCTGATTACACATATAATTATTTGAATTACAGTGAATGGGAAGTTTGTTGTAGGGTGTGAGAGATATCACTTGCACATATTTTATTCTGTAAATTACTGAGAATACGAACAGAATACTGTCATAAGTTGTGGGTTGTACGAGAAATCCCATTATTCACACGTAGATCAGTGAATAATAGACAATGGGAAGTTTCCTGAGCGGTGTGAAAGAAATTGCTTGTTCCACACTCAATTCTATTATCCATCGAGAATGTGTACAGAACACAATCATTTGCTGTGGGCTGTGAGAGATAGACCTTGTTTGAAATACAATGGAAGCATCTATTGAAATGGGAAATACACACTGTCATCTGTTGGATTGTTGGACGGGCAACCGGGTCTTCTCCATCCTAATTCTGTGGATTCCTGAGAATGGAACACTCAATTGTGTTTGTAATGCCTTGTGAGAGATATGATTTCAATCGACATCATTGTCTGCATTTGTGAGAATGGGAACAGTGCACTGCCCAAAGTTATATTATATATACGTGAAATCACTGATTACTTACGTAAATAATTGAATTATTGACAATTGGAAGTTTGTTGTGTGATTTGTGTTTAGTTTCTTCTTCCACGTGCAATTATGTTAGTTCTTGATGAAAAGATGTTCTCACTAAAATTTCTTTTGGGATTGCTGTCAATGGCCTGTTAAACTTCCAATTCAGTGAATTATCGACAAGATTAAGAGATTTTTGTCGTTTGTGCCAGGGTCAGGCAATATAGGTTCTATACATTTAATTCTTCCAAATAATGACAAGTGCGCTATATCATATTGGTTGGTTTCGTAGAAATAACTTGTACAGAAGTAAATCATTGACTCATTGATAAAGGTTCCTGAAGACCCCGTATCTTGT
Source organism: Mobula hypostoma (assembly GCF_963921235.1). Classification (NCBI taxonomy): domain Eukaryota; kingdom Metazoa; phylum Chordata; class Chondrichthyes; order Myliobatiformes; family Myliobatidae; genus Mobula; species Mobula hypostoma. The sequence goes on along the minus strand of NW_026948175.1, from coordinate 112,422 downwards.
GGGATTTGCAGAAATCGCTTCCTTACTTGCAATACGTATATTTGCATCTGTGAGAGAAGTTTCTTGGAATTATTGAAATTGGTAACTGCATCCAGCCTATATTTTGCAGTGTTAAAAGAAGAAGCGGTTATACGTTGTTACGTACCCCGTAACTGGGTTGCCAAACCAGCAGAAATGGATCACTCAGTTGGAGTCTGGATTACTAGAACTAAGAAAGTTTTATTAAAGAAACATGCAACACAGTAATCGAAAGGATAATAAATGCAACAGTTCAGCAATGATAAACACACATGTGCACAGAATTAAGATAACAGCATCAATCAAGCTCTATCGTTGTCTAGGGGTAAATAACCGAATTTCAAAGTGACACAAAAGTTCAGTCCAATTTAGTTCAGTTCGCAGTAATCGTTGCCATGGCGATGGACAACGTGGGGGAAGAGAGAGATAGAACAGGAACAACTGATCATTCAGAACGGCTTCACTCACAGACCGGCGAGATTTCTCACACGCAGCTTTCGAGTGGGTCCTTTGTGATGTCACCTGAGGTCACAGACTGTGACCCCTCCTCCAGATGCGGTCGATCCTCTGCAGTGAACCCGGCACCCAAGCAAGGGCGGACACACACCGGGTTCCCGCTGATCGTACCTTTCCACCCTGTGCGTTTAAGGTCCGATACTTCCCACCGACTCGTGAGAGGCGCACCGCTTCCAGGGTCTCGTTACCTCGGGAGTCGTGTGTGTGTCCTACCTTAGCGAACCTGTCCCTTTTCATCCTCCTGCTGGGGTATCGGCTGTCCATCACTTCAAACAGTTCAGGGTTCAAAGCGGGAGCCGCTCCAGACAGCTCTCTTCCCCGTCCCTTCATTACACATCTCCAGATGCTGTTTCATTGTGTCCTTCTCTCTCTTGAAGACAGGTGGCAGACGAACTGCTGATCACACAGGACAGCTAGCATCTATGTGTATTCTCGTCACAACGTCTACTTCAATGAATTACTGACGATTGGAACAGCTCTCTATCATTTATTTTGTGGTTGGAGCAGTAACTGCGTGTTTCCTGTGCTAATTCTGTGGATTATTGAGAATATCAGAATAACTATCGTTGATTGTGGGTGATAGATAATATGTCTACATATTATCCTTTGCGAATTACTGAGGAGGTGAACATTGCACTGCCATAATTATGGGTTGTAAGAGAAATCGCTGATTACACATGTAATTCTTTGAATTACAGACTATGGGAAGATTTTTCTTTGTTGTGAGAGATATCACTTGTACATTTTAATTTGTGAATTACTGCGAAAGAACGGTGTCATAAGCTTTGGGTTGTTCGAAAAATCTTCCAATTCAGTGAATTATTCACAAGATTAAGAGATTCCTGTCGTTTGTGCTAGGGTGTGAGCGATATACGTTCTACACATTTTATTCTTCAAAATAGTGACAAGTACGCTATATTACGTTGGTTGGTGTAGTAGAAATAAATTGCTACAGAATTAAATCATTGAATTATTGACAATGGTTTCTGCAGACCTCGTTTATTGTGGGATGTGAAGAAATGGCTTCCTTACTTGCAATATGTAGATTTGTATATGAAGAGAAGTTTCATGGATTTATTGAAATTACTGACTGCACCCAGACTTTTATTGTGCAGAGCGAAATAAAGGAAGCTGTTATATGTTTACTTCAATGAATTATTGACGATTGGAACAGTTCTCTATCATTTGTTTTGTGGTTGGAACAGCAATTGCGGTTCTCCCGTGTTAATTCAGTGGATCATTGAGAATATCACAATAACTACCGTTGATTGTGGGTGAGATATATATTATGTCTACACATTATCCTTTGTGAATAACTGAAAATGTGAGCAGTGCAGTGTCTTAATAATGGGTTTGTAATAGAAGTCGCTGATTACACATGAAATTCTTTGAATTACAGACAATGGGGAGACTGTGTTTTGTTGTGAGAGATATCATTTGTACATTTTATTCTGTGAATTACTGTGAATGGGAACAGAGGAGTGTCATAAGCTTTGGGTTGTACGAGAAATCCCATTATTCAGATGTAGTTCTGTGAATTATAGACAGTGGGAAGATTCCTCTGCGCTGTTAGAGAAATTGCTTGTTCCACACTCAATTGTGTTAGACATCGACAACCTGTACAGCACACAATCATGAGCTGTGTGATGTGAGAGATAGACATTGTTAGAAATACATTGGAAACAACTATTGAAATGGGAAATACTTACTGTCATCTGTTGGATTGTTGGACGGGCAACTGGGTTTTCTCCATCCTAATTCAGTGGATTACTGAGAATGGAACCCTCAGTTGCGTTTATTATGCCTTGTGAGAGATATGATTTCAACACACTACATTGTCTGAATTCGTCAGAAAGGGAACAGTGCACTGCCCAGAGTTATGTTATATATGTGAAATCACTGATTACTTACGAAAATAATTGAATTATTGAGATTTGCAAGTTTGTTGTGTGATATGTGTGAAATGTCTTCTTCTAAGATTAATTATGATACTTCTTGACGAAGGGATGTTCTCACTGAAGTTTATTTGGGATTGCTGTCAATGGCCTGTGGGACGAGAATACACATAAAATTAAGATGTTTGCTGGCCTGGGTTAGCATCAGTGACATCAGCAAGTGGTCTGCCACCTGTCCTCAGGGGAAGGAGAGCTAAGGAACAATGGATCAGCGTCTGGAGATGTGTAATGAAGGGACGGGAGAGGGAGAGAGCTGTCTGGAGCGGCTCCCCCATTGAACCCTGAACTGTTTGAAGTGATGGAGAGGCGATCTGGAGATGTGTAATGAAGGGATGGGAGAGAGAGCTGTCTGGAGCGGCTCCCCCTTTGAACCCTGAACTGTTTGAAGTGATGGACAGGCGATACCCCAGCAGGGGGATAAAAAGGGACAGGTTCGCTAAGGCGACATACACGACACCCGAGGTAACGAGACCCTGGAAGTGGTGCGCCTCTCACGAGCCGGTGGGAAGTATCGGACAACGCACAGGGTGGAAAGGTACGATCAGCGGGATCCCGGTGTGTGTCCACCCTCGCTTGGGTGCCGGGTTCACTGCAGAGGATCGTCTGCATCTGGAGGAGGGGTCACAGTCGGTGACCTCAGGTGACTTCACCAAGGACCTGCCCGAAAGCTGCTTGTGAGCAAATATCGCCGGTCCATGAGTGGAAGCCATTTCTGAATGATCAGTCGTTCTCTCTCTCCCTCCCCCCACGTTATCCATCGCCATGGCAACGATTACTGCGAACTGAACTATTAAATCGAACTGGACTTTTGTGTCACTTTGAAATTGGTCATTTACCCCTAGACAACGATAGAGCTTGATTGATGCTGTTACCTTAATTCTGTGCACATGTGTGTTTATTATTGCTGAACTGTTGCATTTATTATCCTTTCGATTACTGTGTTGCTTGTTTCTTTAATAAAACTTTCTTAGTTCTAGTAATGCAGACTCCATCTGAGTGATCCATTTCTGCTGCTTTGGCAACCCAGTTACGGGGTACGTAACACCTGTTAAACTTTCAATTCAGTGAATTATCGTCAATATTAAGAGGTTCCTGTCGTTTGTGCTAGGGTGAGAGCAATATAGGTTCTACACATTTTATTCTTCCAAATAGTGAGAAGTGCGCTATATTATGTTGGTTGGTGTCGTAGAAATAACTTGTTACAGAAGTAAATCATTGAATGATTGACAAAGGTTCCTGCAGAACTCGTTTCCTGTGGGATGTGCAGAAATCGCTTACTTACTTGCAATACGTAGATTTGTATCTGAGAGAGTAGTTTCTTGGAATTATTGAAATTGGTAACTGATCCAGCCTTTTTAGTGCAGTGTGAAAAGATGAGTAGATATGTCTACTTCAATGAATTATTGACGACTGGAACAGCTCTCTATCATTTGTTTTGTGTTTGGAGCAGGAATTGCGTGTTTCCCATGCTAATTCTGTGGATTATTGAGAATATCACAATAACTACCGTTGATTGTGGGTGAGATAGTTTATGTCTACACATTGTCCTTTCCGAATAACTGAAAATGTGAACAGTGCACTGTCTTATTTATGGGTTGTAAGATAAATCGCTAATTGCACATGTAATTCTTTGAAGTACAGACTATGGGAAGATTATTCTTTGTTGTGCGAGATATCACTTGTGCATTTTAATAGATGAATTACTGCGATTGGGTACCGAACAGTGTCATAAGTGTTTGGTTGTTCGTAAAATCCCTTTATTCTCATGAAGTTCAGTGAATTATAGACAGTGGGAAGATTCCTCTGCGGTGTTAGTGAAATCGCTTGTCCCACACTCAATTTTGTTAACCATCGATAGTCTGTACAGCACACAATCATTAGCTATGGGATGTGAGAGATAAGACCTGGTGAGAAATATATTGGAAACAACTATTCAAATAGGAACAGCTCTCTGTCTTCTGCTGCATGGTGGAATGAGAAACCGGTTTTTCTCCATCCTAATTCAGTGGATGACTGAGAATGGAACAGTCAATGGCATTTGTTATGCCTTGTGAGAGATATGATTTTAACCCAATACATTTTCTGAATTCGTGAGAATGGGAACAGTGCACTGCCCAAAGTTATGTTATATATGTGAAATCACTGATTGCTTATGTAAATTATTGAATTATTGACAATTGGAAGTTTGTTGGTGATATGTGTAGATTTTTATCTTCCACGTTTAATTGTGTTAGTTCTTGACGAGGAGATGTTCTCACTGAAATTTCTTTCGGGATTGCTGTCAATGGCCTACTAAGCTTCTAATTTAGTGATTTGTCGACAAGATTAAGATATTTTTGTCATTTGTGATAGAGGGTGAACAATTTAGGCTCTACACATTTTAATCTTCAAAATAGTGACAAGTACGCTAGATTATGTTCGTTGGTGTAGTAGTAATATGTTGTTACAGAAGTAAATCATTGAACTATTGATAATGGTTTCTGCAGGCCTCGTTTGCTGAGGGATTTGCGGAAAACGCTTCTTTGCTTGCAATACGTAGATTTGTATCTGGCAGAGATTTTTGTTTCAATTATTGTAATTGGTAACTGCATCCAGACTTTTTTGTGCAGCGTGAAAAGAAGAAGCTGTTTTTATGTCTACTTCAATGAATTACTGATGACTGGAAGAGCTCTCTATAACTTGTTGCGTGGTGTGAGTAGTAATTGCTCGTTTACATGGTAATTCAGCGGATTATTGAGATTTGCACAATCTCTACGTTTATTGTGGGGTGAGAGATATTATTTACCCAGATTTTCTTGTTAGAGTTACTGAGAATGGAATCAGTGCACTGTCTTCATTATGGGTTGTAAGTGAAATGGCTGATTACACATATAATTATTTGAATTACAGTGAATGGGAAGTTTGTTGTAGGGTGTGAGAGATATCACTTGCACATATTTTATTCTGTGAATTACTGAGAATACGAACAGAATACTGTCATAAGTTGTGGGTTGTACGAGAAATCCCATTATTCACATGTAGATCAGTGAATTATAGACAATGGAAAGTTTCCTGAGCGGTGTGAATTAAATTGCTTGTTCCACACTCAATTTTGTTATCCATCGAGAATGTGTACAGCACTCAATCATTTGCTGTGCGATGTGAAAGATAGACCTTGTTAGAAATAGAACAGAAACAAATATTGAAATATGAAAGACCCACTGGCATCTGTTGCATATTTGGACGGGCAACTGGGTTTTCTCCATCCTAATTCTGTGGTTTACTGAGAATGGAAAACTCAAATGCGTTTGTTATGCCTTGTGAGAGATATGATTTCAACCCACTACATTGTCAGAATTCGTGAGAATGAGAACAGTGCACTGCCCAAAGTTGTGTTATATATGTGAAATTACTGATTATTTATGTAAATAATTGAATTATTGACAATTTGGAAGTTTGTTGTGTGATATGTGTGAAATTTATTCTTCCACGTGGAATTATGTTAGTTCTTTACGAAGAGATGTTCTCACTGAAGTTACTTTTGGGATTGTTCTCAATGGCATGGTAAACTTCCAATTCTGTGAATTATCTACAAGATTAAGAGATTCCTGTCGTTTATACTAGGGTGTGAGCGTTATAGATTCTCTGCATTTTATTCTGCTAAATAGTGACAAGTACGCCATATTATGTCGGTTGGTGTAGTAGAAATAACTTGTTACAGAAGTAAATCATTGAATTATTGACAATTGTTTCTGCAGACCTCGTTTCTTGTGGCTTGTGAAGAAATCGCTTCCTTACTTGCAATACGTAGATTTGTATATGAAGAGAAGTTTGTTGGATTTATTGAAATTACTAACAGCACCCAGATTTTTTTAGTGCATAGTGAAAAAATGGAAGCTGATATATGTCTACTTCAATGAATTATTGACGATTGGAACAGCTCTCTCTCATTTGTTTTGAACCTGGAGGAGCAATTGCGGTTCTCCCATGCTAATTCAGTGGATCATTGAGAATATCACAATAACTACCGTTGATTGTGTGTGAAATATATTATGTCTACACATTGCCCTTTGTGAATAACTGAAAATGTGAGCAGTGCACTTCTGAATTATGGGTTGTAAGAGAAATCGCTGATTACACATATAATTCTTTGAATTACAGTCAAAGGGAAGATTGTTTTTTGTTGTGAGAGATATCACTTGTACATTTTAATCTGTTAATTACTGTGAATGGGAACAGAGAAGTGTCATAAGCTTTGGGTGGTACGAGAAATTCCATTATTCACATGTAGTTCAGTGAATTACATATAGTGGGAATTTTCCTCTGCGCTGTTAGAGAAATTTCTTGTTCCACACTCAATTCTGTTAACCATCTACAACCTGTACAGCACACAATCATTAGCGGTGTGATGTGAGAGATAGGCCTTGTTGGAAATACGTTGGAAACAATTATTTGATGGGAAATACTTACTGCCATCTGTTGGATTGTTGGACGGGCAACTGGGTTTTCTGCATCCTAATTCAGTGGATTACTGAGAATGCAACAGTCAGTTGCGTTTGTTATGCGCTGTGAGAGATATGATTTCAACACACTATATTGTCTGAATTCGTGAGAATGGGAACAGTGCACTGCCCAAAGTTATGTTATATATGTGAAATCACTGATTACTTACGTAAATAATTGAATTATTGACAATTGGAAGTTTGTTGTGTGATATGTGTGAAATTTCTTCTTCTACTTTCAATTATGTTAGTTCTTGACGAAGAGATTTTCTCACTGAAATTTCTTTTGGGATTGCTCTCAATGGCCTATGAAACTTCCAATTCAGTGAATTATCGACAAGATTAAGAGATTTTTGTCGTTTGTGCTAAGGTGTGAGCAATGTAGGCTCTACATATTATACTCTTCAAAATAGTGACAAGTACGCTAGATTATGTTCGTTGGTGTAGTGGGAATATCTTGCTACAGAAGTAAATCATTGAATTACTGATAATGGTTTCTGCAGACCTTGTTTGTTGGGGGATTTGCAGAAGTCGCTTCTTTGCTTGCAGTACGTAGATTTGTATCTGGCAGAGAAGTTTCTTTCAATGACTGTACTTGGTAACCACATCCATCCTTTTTTGTGCAGCGTGAAAAGAAGGTGGTGTTATATGTCTACATCAATGAATTATTGACGACTGGAAGAGCTCTCTATTATTTGTTGCGTGTTGGGAGTAGTAATTGCGCGTTTACATTGTAATTCGGTGGATTATTAAGATTTGCACAATAACTACGTGTATTGTGTGTTGAGTGGTATTATTTTCACAGATTTTCTTGTGAGAGTTACTGAGAATGGAATCAGGGCACTGTCTTCATTATGGGTGGTAAGTGAAATGGCTGATTACACATATAATTCTTTGAATTACAGAGAATGGGAAGTGTGTTGTAGAGACTTGTAGGGTCTTTGAATTACTGAGAATACGAACAGAATACTGTCATCAGTTGTGGATTGTACGAGAAATCCCATTATTCACATGTAGATCAGTGAATTATGCAAAATGGAAAGTTTACTCAGTGGTGTGAATTAAATTGCTTGTTCCACACTGAATTCTGTTTTCCATCGAAAAATGTGTACAGCACACAATTATTTGCTGTGGGATTGGAGAGATAGACATTGTTAGAAATACAACGGAAGCAACTATTGAAATGGGAAAGACACACTGTCATCTGTTGCATATTTGGACGGGCAACTGGGTTTTCTCCATCCTAGTTCAGTGGATTGCTGAGAATGGAGCAGTCAATTGCATTTGTTATGCCATGCAAGAGATATGATTTCAACCCACTACATTGTCAGAATTCGTGAGAATGTGAATAGTGGACTGCTCAAAGTTATGTTATATATGTGAAATCACTGATTACTTACGAAAATAATTGAATTATTGACAATTGGAAGTTTGTTGTGTGATATGTGTGAAATGTCTTGTTCCACGTTCAGTTATGATAGTTCTTGACGAAGGGATGTTCTCACTGAAGTTTATTTGGGATTGCTGTCAATGGCCTGGTAAACTTCCAATTCAGTGAATTATTGTCAATATTAAGAGGTTCCTGTCGTTTGTGCTAGGGTATGAGCAATGTTTCAAACAGTGACAAGTTGGTATCGTTGAAATAACTCATTACAGAAGTAAATCACTGAATTATTGATAAAGGTTCCTGCAGACCTCGTTTCCTGTGGGATGTGCAGAAATTGCTTACTTACTTGCAATACGTAGATTTGTATCGGGAGAGAAGTTTCTTGGAATTATTGAAATTGGCAACTGCATCAGCCTTTTTTGTGCAGTGTGAAAAGATGAAGCGGTTAGATGTCTATATTCAATGAATTATTGACGATTGGAACAGCTCTCTATCATTTGTTTTGTGGTTGGAGCAGTAATTGCGTGTTTCCCATGCTAATTGTGTGGATTATTGAGAATATCACAATAACTACCGTTGATTGTGGGTGAGATATTTTATGTCAATACATTGTCCTTTGTGAATAACTGAAAATATAAGCAGTGCACTGTCTTAATTATGGGTTGGAAGAGAAATCGCTGATTATACATGTATATCATTGAATTACAGACAGTGGGAAGATTGTGTTTTGTTGTGAGAGATATCACTTGTACATTTTATTCTGTGAATTACTGCGAATGGGAACAGAACAGTGTCATAAGCTTAGGGTTGTACAAGAAATCCCATTATTCACATGTAGTTCAGTGAATTACAGATGGTGGGGATTTTCCTCTGCGCTGTTAGAGAAATTTCTTGTTCTACACTCAATTTTGCTAGCCATCGACGACCTGTACAGCACACAATCATTAGCTGTGTGATGTGAGAGATAGGCCTTGTTGGAAATACGTTGGAAACAACTATTTGATGGGAAATACTGTTACGAGAATACACATAAAATTAAGATGTTTGCTGGCCTGGGCTAGCATCAGTGGCATCAGCAGTTGGTCTGCCACCTGCCCTCAGGGGAAGGAGAGATAAGGAACAATGGAGCAGCGTCTGGAGATGTGTAATGAAGGGATGTGGGAGGAAGAGCTGTCTGGAGCGGCTCCCCCCTTTGAACCCTGAACTGTTTGAAGTGATGGACAGGCGATACCCCAGCAGGGGGATAAAAAGGGACAGGTTCGCTAAGACAGACACACACGCCACCCGAGGTAACGAGACCCTGGAAGCGGTGCGCTTCTCACGAGTGGGTGAGAAGTGCCAGACAACGACAAGGGTGGAAAGGTACGATCAGCGGGAACCCGGTGTGTGTCCGCCCTTGCCTGGGTGCCGGGTTCACTGCAGAGGATCGACCGCATCTGGAGGAGGGGTCACAGTCGGTGACCTCAGGTGACATCACCAAGGACCCGCCCAAATGCTGTTTGTGAGCCATCTCGCTGGTCTGTGAGTGAAGCTGTGCTGAATGATGAGTTGTTCCTATTCTATGTCTCTCTTCCCCACCTTGTCCATCGCCATGACAACGATTACTGCGAACTGAACTACTAAACTGAACTGAACTACTAAACTGGACTGAACTTTGAGTCATTTTGAAATTGGTCATTTACCCCTAGACAACGATAGAGCTTGATTGATGCTGTTATCTTAATTCTGTGCACATGTGTGGTTATCATTGTTGAATTGTTGCATTTATTATCCTTTCGATTACTGTGTTGCTTGTTTCTTTAATAAAACTTTCTTAGTTCTAGTACTCCAGACTCCAACTGAGTGATCCATTTCTGCTGGTTTGGCAACCCAGTTACGGGGTACGTAACAATACTTACTGTCATCTGTTGGATTGTTGGACGGGCAACTGGGTTTTCTCCATCCTAATTCAGTGGATTACTGAGAATGGAACACTCAGTTGCGTTTGTTATGCGTTGTGATAGATATGATTTCAACACACTAGATGGTCTGAATTCGTGAGATTGGGAACAGTGCACTGCCCAAAGTTATGGGAAGTTTGTTGTAGGGAGTTGTAGGGTTTGTGAATTACTGAGAATACGAACAGAATACTGTCATAAATTGTGGATTGTATGAGAAATTCCATTATTAACATGTAGATTAGTGAATTATAGAGAATGGAAAGTTTACTCAGTGGTGTGAATTAAATTGCTTGTTCCACACTCAATTCTGTTAACCACCAAAAAATGTGTACAGCACACAATCATTTGCTGTGGGATGGGAGAGATAGACGTTGTTAGAAATACAATGGAAGCAACTATTGAAATGGGAAATACACACTGTCATCTGTTTCATATCTGGAAGGGCAACTGGGTTTTCTCCATCCTAATTCAGTGGATTACTGAGAATGGAACATTCAATTCCGTTTGTTATGTCTTGTAAGAGATATGATTTCAACCCACTGCATTGTCTGAATTCGTGAGAATGGGAACAGTGCACTGCCCAAAGTTATGTTATATATGTGAAATCACTGATTATTTACGAAAATAATTGAATTATTGACAATTGGAAGTTTGTTGTGTGATATGTGTGAAATGTCTTCTTCTAAGATTAATTATGATACTTCTTGACGAAGAGATGTTCTCACTGAAGTTACTTTTGGAATTGCTGTCAATGGCCTGGTAAACTTCCAATTCAGTGAATTATTCACAAGATTAAGAGATTCCTGTCGTTTGTGCTAGGGTGTGAGTGATATAGGTTCTACACATTTTATTCTTCAAAATAGTGACAAGTACGCTATATTACGTTGGTTGGTGTAGTAGAAATAAATTGCTACAGAATTAAATCATTGAATTATTGACAATGGTTTCTGCAGACCTCGTTTCTTGTGGGATGTGAAGAAATCTTTTCCTTACTTGCAAAACGTAGATTTGTATATGGAGAGAAGTTTCTTGGATTGATCGAAATTACTAACTGCACCCAGACTTTTATTGTGCAGAGTGAAAAAAAGGAAGTTGTTATATGTCTACTTCAATGAATTATTGACGATTGGGACAGCTCTCATTTGTTTTGTGGTTGGAAGAACAATTGCGGTTCTCCCATGCTAATTGAGTGGATCATTGGGATTATCACAATAACTACCGTTGATTGTGGGTGAGATATATTATGTCTGCACATTGTCCTTTGTGAATAGCTGAAAATGTGAACGGTTCACTGTCTTAATTATGGGTTGGAAGAGAAATCGCTGATTACACATGTATATCATTGAATTTCAGACAATGGGAAGATTGTGTTTTGTTGTGAGAGATATCACTTGTACATTTTATTCTGTGAATTATTGCGAATGGGAATAGAAGAGTGTCATAAGCTTTGGGATGTACGAGAAATCCCATTATTCACATGTAGTTCAGTGAATTATAGACAGTGGGAAGTTTCCTCTGCGCTGTTAGAGAAATTGCTTGTTCCACACTCAATTCTGTTAACCATCGACAACCTGTACAGCATACAACCATTAGCTGTGTGATGTGAGAGATAGACCTTGTTAGAAATACATGGGAAATAACAATTGAAATGGGAAATACTTACTGTCATCTGTTGGATTGTTGGATGGGCAACTGGGTTTTCTGCATCCTAATTCAGTGGATTACTGAGAATGCAACAGTCAGTTGCGTTTGTTATGCGCTGTGAGAGATATGATTTCAACACACTATATTGTCTGAATTCGTGAGAATGGGAACAGTGCACTGCCCAAAGTTATGTTATATATGTGAAATCACTGATTACTTACGTAAATAATTGAATTATTGACAATTGGAAGTTTGTTGTGTGATATGTGTGTGTAATTTCTTTTTCCACGTTCAATTATTATAGTTCTTGACGAAGGGATATTCTCACTGAAGTTTATTTGGGATTGCTGTCAATGGCCTGTTAAACTTCTAATTCAGCGAATTATCATCAATATTAAGAGGTTCCTGTCGTTTCTGCTAGTGTGTGAGCAATATAGTTTCTACACATTTTATTCTTCCAAATAGTGACAAGTGCGCTATATTACGTTGGTTGGTGTCGTAGAATAACTCTTTACAGAAGTAAATCATTGAATTATTTACAAAGGTTCCTGCAGACCACGTTTCTTGTGGGAAGTGCAGAAATCGCTTACTTACTTGCAATACTTAGATTTGTATCAGGGAGAGAAGTTTCTTAAATTATTGAAATTGGCAACTGCATCCAGCCTGTTTGGTGCAGTGTGAAAAGAAGAAGCTGTTATATGTCTACTTCAATGAATTATTAACGATTGGAACAGCTCTCTATCATGAATTTTGTGGTTGGAGCAGTAATTGCGTATTTCCCATGCTATCTCTGAGGATTATTGAGAATATCACAATAACTACCGTTGATTCTGGGCGAGATATTTTATGTCTACATACTGCCCTTTGTGATTAACTGAAAATGTGAACAGTGCACTGTCTTAATTATGGATTGAAAGAGAAATCGCTGATTACACATGTAATTCTTTGAAATACAGACTATAGGTAGATTCTTCTTTGTTGTGCGAGATATGACTTGTACATTTTAGTTGGTGAATTACTGCGAATGGGAACAGAACACTGTCATAAGCTTTGGGCTGTTCGAAAAAATCCCGTAATTCTCAGAAGATTCCATAAATTATAGACAATGGGAAGATTCCACTGCGGTGTTAGTGAAATTGCTTGTCCCATTTTCAATTCTGTTAGCAATCGAGAGCCTGTACAGCACACAATCATTAGCTGTGGAATGTGAGGGATAGACTTTGCTAGAAATACATTGGAAACAACTATTCAAATAGGAACTGCTCACTGTCTTCTGCTGCATGGTGGGACGAGCAACCGGTTTTTCTCCATCCTAATTCAGTGGATGAGTGAGAATGGAACAGTCATTAGCATTTGTTATGCCTTATGAGAGATATGATTTCAGCTCACTGCATTGTCTGATTTCATGAGAATGGGAACAGTGCACTGCCCAAAGTTATGTTATATATGTGAAATCACTGATTAATTACGTAAATAGTTGAATTATTGACAATTGGAAGTTTCTTTTGTGATATGTGTGAAATTTCTTCTTCCACGTGCAAATATGTTAGTTCTTCACCAAGAGATGTTCTCACTGAAATTTCTTTTGGGATTGGTGTCAATGGCCTGTTAAACTTCCAATTCACTGAATTATCGACAAGATTAAGAGATTTTTGTCGTTTGTGCCAGGTTGAGAGCAATATAGCTTTCTAAATAGTTGGTTGAAACCTGTTTCATGACTCTGCTCAACACTGATTAGTTGTTATCTCAGTGCATACAATGCTTTGTCATTGAAAGTAAATACATTGAATTATTATAAAGGTTATAACTGCAAACCTTATGGAAAAGGGAACACATCTTCCTACTTATTCTGAGTTGTTTGAAACCTGAATCATTGCTCTGCACATCAAGATAAAATAGTTGATTTCTCAGTGCTTTCAACACTTTGTGCAGTGAAAAGAAGATAGCTGTTATATGTCTACTTCCAAACTACTGACTGCAAACTTTATGGAAACTTCTTAAACTTCTTTTAAAGTCAAAGCATTCAATGCACTGCAAAATCAACTTGATGTGCAGAGCAATGATGCAGGTTTCAAACAGCTGAGAATCATGTGGGAAGTTGTGTTGAGCTGTTTCTATAAGGTTTGCAGTTAGTACTTCTGAGTAAAATGTGAAAAGTATATACTTTCAATGAGAAAGTATTGTATGCACTAAGATAACAGCTTTTTGTTCATGTTGAGCAGTGTCATGAAACAGGTTTCAAGCAACTCAATCATGTGTTGTGAACTTATAGAGATAAGATGTTTTCATAAAGTTTGCAGTCAGATGTTTGGAGTAAAATTGAAATGTATACTGCAATGGGAAAGCATTCAATGCACTGAGAAATCAACTTTTTTATCTTGATGTGCAGAGCAATGATGTAGGTTTTGAAACAACTCAGAATCATGTGGGAAGTAGTGTTGAGATGTTTCATAAGGTTTCCTCCGCGGTCAATATTTGTGAGTAAAATTGAGTGCATATACTTTGAAAGACAAAGCACTGAAGGCACTGAGAAAACAACTTTTTTATTCTTGTTGAGCAAAACGATGAAACAGGTTTTCATTAACTCAGAATCATGTGGGGAGTTAAGTTAAGAAGTTTCCATAAAGATTGCAGTCAGTAGTTTGGAGTAAAATTGAAATATATACTGCTTTTTATGACAAAGTGTTCAAAGCACGAGAAATCAACTTTTTTGTCTTGATGTGCAGAACAATGATGCAGGTTTCAAACAACTCAGAATCATGTTGGAAGATGTGTTGAGCTGTTTCCCATAAGGTTTGCAGCTAGTACTTGTGAGTAAAATTGAAAAGTATATACTTTCAATGAGAAAGCATTGTATGCACTGAGATAAAAGCTTTTTTTTCTTGATGAGCAGAGTCATGAAACAGGTGTTCAATCAACTCAGGATCATGGGGGGATTTACAATTTTACTCCAAACTACTGACTGCAAACTTTATGGAAACTTCTTAACTTAACTTGCCACATCATTCTGAGTTGATATTTGAAATACCTGTTTTATGACTCTGCTCAACAAGATAAAAAAAAGATTGTTATCTCAGTGCATACAATACATTCACAATCAAAGTATATACTTTTCAAATTTACTCACAAGTATTCACTCCAAACCTTATGGAAACATCTCAACACAATTTCCGCATGATTCTGAGTTCTTTGAAACCTACATCATTGCTCTGCAGATCAAGATAAAAAATGTTGATTTCTCAGTGCATTGAAATGCTTTGACATTAAAAGCAGTATACATTTCAATTTTACTCCAAATATCTGACTGCAAACTTTATGTAATCATCTATTTAAATTTCAATGAATTATGAGTTGCTGTGAAAGCTGTTTCATGATCCCGCTCAACAAGGTGAATAAAAAAGTTGTTATCTCAGTGCCTTCTGTGCTTTGACTTTCAAAGCATATGTACTTCAATTTTACTCACAAGTATTCACTGCAAAACCTTATGTGGTACAGGTGGAGCTCCAACTTACAACTTTCGCATGTTAGTTCTGGAGTTGTTTGAAACCTACATCATTGCTCTGCACATCAAGATAAGGAAAAGTTGATTTCTCAGTGCATTGAATGCTTTGACAAATTTCTTGTTCCACACTCAATTCTGTTAACCATCTACAACCTGTACAGCACACAATCATTAGCTGTGTGATGTGAGAGATAGGCCTTGTTGGAAATAGGTTGGAAACAATTATTTGATGGGAAATACTTACTGTCATCTGTTGGATTGTTGGACGGGCAACTGGGTTTTCTGCATCCTAATTCAGTGGATTAGTGAGAATGGAACAGTCAGTTGCGTTTGTTATGCGCTGTGAGAGGTATGATTTCAACACATTATATTGTCTGAATTCGTGAGAAAGGGAACAGTGCACTGCCCAAAGTTATGTTATATATGTGAAATCACTGATTAATTACGTAAATAATTGAATTATTGACAATTGGAAGTTTGTTGAGTGATATGTGTGAAATTTCTTCTTCTACCTTCAATTATGTTAGTTCTTAACGAAGAGATGTTCTCACTGAAATTTCTTTTGGGATTGCTCTCAATGACGTATGAAACTTCCAATTCAGTGAATTATCGACAAGATTAAGAGATTTTTGTTGTTTGTGCTAAGGTGTGAGCAATGTAGGCTCTACATATTATACTCTTCAAAATAGTGACAAGTACGCTAGATTATGTTCGTTGGTGTAGTGGGAATATCTTGCTACAGAAGTAAATCATTGAATTACTGATAATGGTTTTTGCAGACCTCGTTTGTTGGGGGATTTGCAGAAATCGCTTCTTTGCTTGCAGTACGTAGATTTGTATCTGGCAGAGAAGTTTCTTTCAATGACTGTACTTGGTAACCACATCCATCCTTTTTTGTGCAGCGTGAAAAGAAGAAGCTGTTATATGTCTACATCAATGAATTATTGACGACTGGAAGAGCTCTCTATCATTTGTTGCGTTGTGGGCGTAGTATTTGCTCGTTTACATGGTAATTCAGCGGATTATTGAGATTTGCACAATAACTACGTGTATTGTGTGTTGAGTGGTATTATTTTCACAGATTTTCTTGTGAGAGTTACTGAGAATGGAATCAGGGCACTGTCTTCATTATGGGTGGTAAGTGAAATGGCTGATTACACATATAATTCTTTGAATTACAGAGAATGGGAAGTGTGTTGTAGAGACTTGTAGGGTCTTTGAATTACTGAGAATACGAACAGAATACTGTCATCAGTTGTGGATTGTACGAGAAATCCCATTATTCACATGTAGATCAGTGAATTATGCAAAATGGAAAGTTTACTCAGTGGTGTGAATTAAATTGCTTGTTCCACACTGAATTCTGTTTTCCATCGAAAAATGTGTACAGCACACAATTATTTGCTGTGGGATTGGAGAGATAGACATTGTTAGAAATACAACGGAAGCAACTATTGAAATGGGAAAGACACACTGTCATCTGTTGCATATTTGGACGGGCAACTGGGTTTTCTCCATCCTAGTTCAGTGGATTGCTGAGAATGGAGCAGTCAATTGCGTTTGTTATGCCATGCAAGAGATATGATTTCAACCCACTACATTGTCAGAATTCGTGAGAATGTGAATAGTGGACTGCTCAAAGTTATGTTATATATGTGAAATCACTGATTACTTACGAAAATAATTGAATTATTGACAATTGGAAGTTTGTTGTGTGATATGTGTGAAATGTCTTGTTCCACGTTCAGTTATGATAGTTCTTGACGAAGGGATGTTCTCACTGAAGTTTATTTGGGATTGCTGTCAATGGCCTGGTAAACTTCCAATTCAGTGAATTATTGTCAATATTAAGAGGTTCCTGTCGTTTGTGCTAGGGTATGAGCAATGTTTCAAACAGTGACAAGTTGGTATCGTTGAAATAACTCATTACAGAAGTAAATCACTGAATTATTGATAAAGGTTTCTGCAGACCTCGTTTCCTGTGGGATGTGCAGAAATTGCTTACTTACTTGCAATACGTAGATTCGTATCTGGGAGAGAGGTTTCTTTAATTATTTAAATTGGTAACGGCATCAAGTTTCTTTTGTGCAGCGTGAAAAGAAGAAGCTATTTTATGTCTACTTCAATGAGTTATTGACGACTGGAAGAGCTCCATCCTTTGTGGTGTGGTGGGAGTAGTAAATTCTCGTTACCCACGAAATGCAACGTATTATTCAGATTTGCGCAATATCTACGTTTATTGTGGAGTGAGAGACAGTATTAACACAGATTTTCTTGTCAAAGTTACTGAGAATGGAATCAGTGCACTGTCTTCGTTATGGGTTGTAAGAGAAATGGATGATCACGCATACAATTCTTTGAATTACAGAGAATGGGAAGTTTGTTGTCGGGTGTGAGAGATATCACTTGCACATATTTAATTCTGTGAATTACTGAGAATACGAACAGAATAATGTCATAAGTTGTGGGTTGAGCTGAGAAATCTCATTATTCACATGTAGATCAGCGAATTATGGACAGTGGGAACATTCCTTTGTGATGTTAGTGAAATTGCTTGTCCCACACTCATGGACAGTCTGTACAGTACACAATCATTAGCTGTGGGATATGAGAGATAGACCTTGTTAGAAATACATTGGAAACAACTATGCAATTAGGACCAGCTCACTGTCTTCTGCTGCATGGTGGGACGAGAAACCGGTTTTTCCCCACCCTAATTCAGTGGATTACTGAGAATGGAACAGTCAATGGACAGTTTCTTATGACTTGTGAGAGATATGATTTCAACTCACTGCATTGTCTGATTTCATGAGAATGGGAACAGTGCACTGCCCAAAGTTATGTTATATATGTGAAATCACTGATTACTTACGTAAATAATTGAATTATTGACAATTGGAAGTTTCTTTTGTGATATGTGTGAAATTTCTTCTTCCACGTACAAATATTTTAGTTCTTGACCAAGAGATGTTCTCACTGAAATTTCTTTTGGGATTGGTGTCAATGGCCTGTTAAACTTCCAATTCAGTGAATTATCGACAAGATTAAGAGATTTTTGTCGTTTGTGCCAGGGTGTGAGCAATATAGGCTCTACACATTTTATTCTTCAAAATAGTGACAAGTACACTAGATTATGTTCGTTGGTGTAGTGGAAATATTTTGCTACAGAAGTAAATCATTGAATTATTTATAATGGTTTCTGCAGACCTCGTCTGTTGAGGGATTTGCAGAAATCGCTTCTTTGCTTGCAATACGTAGATTTGTATCTGGCAGAGAAGTTTCTTTCAATGACTGTACTTGGTAACAGCATCCATCCATTTTTGTGCAGCGTGAAAAGAAGAAGCTGTTATATGTCTACTTCAATGAATTATTGACGACTGGAATAGCGCTCTATCTATAAATACTATCTCTCACCCCACAATAAACGTATTAAAATGGGAAAAACACGTGTCATCTGTTGCATATTTGGACAGGCAACTGGGTTTTCTGCATCATAATTCAGTGGATTACTGCGAATGGAACAGTCAATTGCGTTTGTTATGCCTCGTAAGAGATATGATTTCAACCCACCACATTATCTGAATTCGTGAGAATGGGAACAGTGCACTGCCCAAAGTGCTGTAATATATGTGAAATCACTGATTACTTACGTAAATAATCGAATTATTGACAATTAGAAGTTTGTTGTGTGATAAGTGTGAAAATCTTATTCCACGTGCAATTACGTTATTTCCTGACGAAGAGATGCTCTCAGTGAAGGTTCTTTTGGGATTGCTGTCAATGGCCTGTCAAACTTCCAATTCAGTGAATTACCGACAAGATTAAGAGATTCCTGTCGTTTGTGCTAGGTTGTGAGCAATATAGTTTCTAGACATTTTATTCATCAAAATAGTGAGAAGTACACTATATTATGCTATTTGGTATAGTACAAATAACTTGTTACAGAAGTAAATCTTTGAATGATTGATAATGGTTTCTGCAGACGTCATTTGTTGTGGGATTTGCAGAATCGCTTCTTTGCTAGCAAAACGTAGATTTGTATCTGGTAGAGAAGTTTCTTTGAATTATTGAAACTGGGAACTGCATTAAGCCTCTCTTGTGCAGTGTGAAAAGATAAAGTTGTTATATGTCTACTTCAATGAATTATTGACGACTTGAAGAGCTGTCTATCATTTGTTGCATGGTGGGAGTAGTAATTGCTCGTTTCCCATGTTAATTCAGTGGATATTGAGATTTCCACAATAACTAAGTTTATTGCGGGTTGAGAGATATTATTTGCCCACATGATCTTGTGAGAGTTACTGAGAATGGAATCAGTGCACTGTCTTCATTATGGGTTGTAAGAGAAATGAACGATTACACATACAATTCTTTGAATTACAGAGAATGGGAAGTCTGTTGTAGGGTGTGAAAGATATCATTTGAACATATTTTATTATGTAAATTACTGGGAATACGAACAGAGTACTGTCATAAGTTGTGTGTTGTACGAGAAATCCTCCTATTCACATGTAGATCAGTAAAATATAGACAATGAAAAGTTTTCTCTGCGGTGTGAATTAAATTGCTTGTTCCACACTCAATTCTGTTATCCATCGAAAATGTGTACAGCACACAATCATTTATTGTGGGATGTCACAGATAGACCTTGTTAGAAATACAACGGAATCAACTATTGAAATGGGAAATACACACTGTCATCTGTTGCATATTTGGACGGGCAACTGGGTTTTCTCCGTCCTAAATCAGTGGATTACTGAGAATGGAAGAGTGAATTGCTTTGTTATGCCCTGTGAGAGATATGAGTTCAACCCACCACATTGTCTGAAATCGCAGGAATGGGAAGAGTGCACTGCCCAAATTTATGTTATATATGTGAAATCACTGATTACTTACGTAAATAATTGAATTATTGAGAATTTGAAGTTTGTTGTGTGATATGTGTGAGGTTTCTTCTTCGACGTGTAATTATGTTAGTTCTTGACGAAGTGATGTTCTCACTGAAGTTTCATTTGGGATTGCTGTCAATGGTCTGTTAAACTTCCAATTCAGTGAATTATCGACAAGATTAAGAGAATGCTGTCTTTTGTGGTAGGGTGAGAGCAATATAGTTTCTATACAATTTATTCTTCAAACTAGTGTTAAGTACGCTATATTATGTAGGTTGCTATAGTAGAAATAACTTGTTTCAGACGTAAATGATTGAATTATTGATAATGGTTACTGCAGACCTCATTTGTTGTGGCATTTGCAGAAATCACTTCTTTGCTAGCAAAACGTAGATTGGTATCTGGTAGAGAATTTTCTTTGAATTATTGAAATTGGTACCTGCATTAAGACTCTCTTGTGCAGTGTGAAAAGAAGAAGTTGTTATATGTCTACTTCAATGAATCATCGACGACTGGAAGAGCTCTCTTATATTTGTTGCGTGGTAGGAGTAGTAATTGCTCGTTTACATGTTAATTCAGCGGCTTATTGAGATTTGCACAATAACTACGCTTATTGTGTGCTGAGAGATATTATTTACACAGAATTTCTTGTAAGAGTTATGAGAATGGTAGCCGTGCACTGTCTTCATTATGAGCTGTAAGAGAAATGGATGATTATGCATATAATTCTTTGAATTACAGAAAATGGGAAGTTTTTTGTAGGGTGTGAGAGATATCACCTGCACATATTATATTCGGTGAGTTACAGAGAATACGAGTAGAATACAGTCATAATTTGTGTGTTGTACGAGAAATCCCGTTATTGACGTGTAGATCAGTGAATTATGGACAATGGAAAGTTTCCTCCGCGGTGTGAATTAAATTCCTTGTTCCACACTCAATTCTGTTATCCAGTCAGAATATGTACAGCACACAATCATTTGCTGTGGGATCTGAGAGATAGACCTTGTTAGAAATACAACGAAAGCAAATATTAAAACGGGAAAACACTTATCATCTGTTCCATATTTGGACTGGCAACTGGGTTTTCTCCAGCATAATTCAGTGGATTACTGCGAATGGAACAGTCAATTACGTTTGTTATGCCTTGTGAGAGATATGATTTCAACCCACCACATTATCTGAATTCGTGAGAATGGGAACAGTGCACTGCCCAAAGTGCTGTAATATATGTGAAATCACTGATTACTTACGTAAGTAATTGAATTATTGACAATTGGAAGTTTGTTGTGTGATAAGTGTGAAAATCTTATTCCACGTGCAATTACGTTATTTCCTGACGAAGAGATGCTCTCAGTGAAGGTTCTTTTGGGATTGCTGTCAATGGCCTGTCAAACTTCCAATTCAGTAAATTACCGACAAGATTAAGAGATTCCTGTCGTTTGTGCTAGGTTGTGAGCAATATAGTTTCTAGACATTTTATTCATCAAAATAGTGAGAAGTACACTATATTATGCTATTTGGTATAGTAGAAATAACTTGTTACAGAAGTAAATCTTTGAATGATTGATAATGGTTTCTGCAGACGTCATTTGTTGTGGGATTTGCAGAATCGCTTCTTTGCTAGCAAAACGTAGATTTGTATCTGGTAGAGAAGTTTCTTTGAATTGTTGAAATTGGGAACTGCATTAAGCCTCTCTTGTGCAGTGTGAAAAGATAAAGTTGTTATATGTCTGCTTCAATGAATTATTGACGACTTGAAGAGCTGTCTATCATTTGTTGCATGGTGGGAGTAGTAATTGCTCGTTTCGCATGTTAATTCAGTGGATATTGAGATTTCCACAATAACTACGTTTATTGCGGGTTGAGAGATATTATTTGCCCAGATGATCTTGTGAGAGTTACTGAGAATGGAATCAGTGCACTGTCTTCATTATGGGTTGTAAGAGAAATGAACGATTACACATACAATTCTTTGAATTACAGAGAATGGGAAGTCTGTTGTAGGGTGTGAAAGATATCATTTGAACATATTTTATTATGTAAATTACTGGGAATACGAACAGAGTACTGTCATAAGTTGTGTGTTGTACGAGAAATCCTCCTATTCACATGTAGATCAGTAAAATATAGACAATGAAAAGTTTTCTCTGCGGTGTGAATTAAATTGCTTGTTCCACACTCAATTCTGTTATCCATCGAAAATGTGTACAGCACACAATCATTTATTGTGGGATGTCACAGATAGACCTTGTTAGAAATACAACGGAATCAACTATTGAAATGGGAAATACACACTGTCATCTGTTGCATATTTGGACGGGCAACTGGGTTTTCTCCGTCCTAAATCAGTGGATTACTGAGAATGGAAGAGTGAATTGCTTTGTTATGCCCTGTGAGAGATATGAGTTCAACCCACCACATTGTCTGAAATCGCAGGAATGGGAAGAGTGCACTGCCCAAATTTATGTTATATATGTGAAATCACTGATTACTTACGTAAATAATTGAATTATTGAGAATTTGAAGTTTGTTGTGTGATATGTGTGAGGTTTCTTCTTCGACGTGTAATTATGTTAGTTCTTGACGAAGTGATGTTCTCACTGAAGTTTCATTTGGGATTGCTGTCAATGGTCTGTTAAACTTCCAATTCAGTGAATTATCGACAAGATTAAGAGAATGCTGTCTTTTGTGGTAGGGTGAGAGCAATATACAATTTATTCTTCAAACTAGTGTTAAGTACGCTATATTATGTAGGTTGCTATAGTAGAAATAACTTGTTTCAGACGTAAATGATTGAATTATTGATAATGGTTACTGCAGACCTCATTTGTTGTGGCATTTGCAGAAATCACTTCTTTGCTAGCAAAACGTAGATTGGTATCTGGTAGAGAATTTTCTTTGAATTATTGAAATTGGTACCTGCATTAAGACTCTCTTGTGCAGTGTGAAAAGAAGAAGTTGTTATATGTCTACTTCAATGAATCATCGACGACTGGAAGAGCTCTCTTATATTTGTTGCGTGGTAGGAGTAGTAATTGCTCGTTTACATGTTAATTCAGCGGCTTATTGAGATTTGCACAATAACTACGCTTATTGTGTGCTGAGAGATATTATTTACACAGAATTTCTTGTAAGAGTTATGAGAATGGTAGCCGTGCACTGTCTTCATTATGAGCTGTAAGAGAAATGGATGATTATGCATATAATTCTTTGAATTACAGAAAATGGGAAGTTTTTTGTAGGGTGTGAGAGATATCACCTGCACATATTATATTCGGTGAGTTACAGAGAATACGAGTAGAATACAGTCATAATTTGTGTGTTGTACGAGAAATCCCGTTATTGACGTGTAGATCAGTGAATTATGGACAATGGAAAGTTTCCTCCGCGGTGTGAATTAAATTCCTTGTTCCACACTCAATTCTGTTATCCAGTCAGAATATGTACAGCACACAATCATTTGCTGTGGGATCTGAGAGATAGACCTTGTTAGAAATACAACGAAAGCAAATATTAAAACGGGAAAACACTTATCATCTGTTCCATATTTGGACTGGCAACTGGGTTTTCTCCAGCATAATTCAGTGGATTACTGCGAATGGAACAGTCAATTACGTTTGTTATGCCTTGTGAGAGATATGATTTCAACCCACCACATTATCTGAATTCGTGAGAATGGGAACAGTGCACTGCCCAAAGTGCTGTAATATATGTGAAATCACTGATTACTTACGTAAGTAATTGAATTATTGACAATTGGAAGTTTGTTGTGTTATAAGTGTGAAAATCTTATTCCACGTGCAATTACGTTATTTCCTGACGAAGAGATGCTCTCAGTGAAGGTTCTTTTGGGATTGCTGTCAATGGCCTGTCAAACTTCCAATTCAGTAAATTACCGACAAGATTAAGAGATTCCTGTCGGTTGTGCTAGGTTGTGAGCAATATAGTTTCTAGACATTTTATTCATCAAAATAGTGAGAAGTACACTATATTATGCTATTTGGTATAGTAGAAATAACTTGTTACAGAAGTAAATCTTTGAATGATTGATAATGGTTTCTGCAGACGTCATTTGTTGTGGGATTTGCAGAATCGCTTCTTTGCTAGCAAAACGTAGATTTGTATCTGGTAGAGAAGTTTCTTTGAATTATTGAAATTGGTACCTGCATTAAGACTCTCTTGTGCAGTGTGAAAAGAAGAAGTTGTTATATGTCTACTTCAATGAATCATCGACGACTGGAAGAGCTCTCTTATATTTGTTGCGTGGTAGGAGTAGTAATTGCTCGTTTACATGTTAATTCAGCGGCTTATTGAGATTTGCACAATAACTACGGTTATTGTGTGCTGAGAGATATTATTTACACAGTATTTCTTGTAAGAGTTATGAGAATGGTAGCCGTGCACTGTCTTCATTATGAGCTGTAAGAGAAATGGATGATTATGCATATAATTCTTTGAATTACAGAAAATGGGAAGTTTTTTGTAGGGTGTGAGAGATATCACCTGCACATATTATATTCGGTGAGTTACAGAGAATACGAGTAGAATACAGTCATAATTTATGTGTTGTACGAGAAATCCCGTTATTGACGTGTAGATCAGTGAATTATGGACAATGGAAAGTTTCCTCCGCGGTGTGAATTAAATTCCTTGTTCCACACTCAATTCTGTTATCCAGTCAGAATATGTACAGCACACAATCATTTGCTGTGGGATCTGAGAGATAGACCTTGTTAGAAATACAACGAAAGCAAATATTAAAACGGGAAAACACTTATCATCTGTTCCATATTTGGACTGGCAACTGGGTTTTCTCCAGCATAATTCAGTGGATTACTGCGAATGGAACAGTCAATTACGTTTGTTATGCCTTGTGAGAGATATGATTTCAACCCACCACATTATCTGAATTCGTGAGAATGGGAACAGTGCACTGCCCAAAGTGCTGTAATATATGTGAAATCACTGATTACTTACGTAAGTAATTGAATTATTGACAATTGGAAGTTTGTTGTGTTATAAGTGTGAAAATCTTATTCCACGTGCAATTACGTTATTTCCTGACGAAGAGATGCTCTCAGTGAAGGTTCTTTTGGGATTGCTGTCAATGGCCTGTCAAACTTCCAATTCAGTAAATTACCGACAAGATTAAGAGATTCCTGTCGTTTGTGCTAGGTTGTGAGCAATATAGTTTCTAGACATTTTATTCATCAAAATAGTGAGAAGTACACTATATTATGCTATTTGGTATAGTAGAAATAACTTGTTACAGAAGTAAATCTTTGAATGATTGATAATGGTTTCTGCAGACGTCATTTGTTGTGGGATTTGCAGAATCGCTTCTTTGCTAGCAAAACGTAGATTTGTATCTGGTAGAGAAGTTTCTTTGAATTATTGAAATTGGGAACTGCATTAAGCCTCTCTTGTGCAGTGTGAAAAGATAAAGTTGTTATATGTCTGCTTCAATGAATTATTGACGACCAGAGCATTCTATCATTTGTTGCATGGTGGGAGTAGTAATTGCTCGTTTCCCATGTTAATTCAGTGGATATTGAGATTTCCACAATAACTACGTTTATTGCGGGTTGAGAGATATTATTTGCCCACATGATTTTGTGAGAGTTATTGAGAATGGAATCAGTGCACTGTCTTCATTATGGGTTGTAAGAGAAATGAACGATTACACATACAATTCTTTGAATTACAGAGAATGGGAAGTCTGTTGTAGGGTGTGAAAGATATCATTTGAACATATTTTATTATGTAAATTACTGGGAATACGAACAGAGTACTGTCATAAGTTGTGTGTTGTACGAGAAATCCTCCTATTCACATGTAGATCAGTAAAATATAGACAATGAAAAGTTTTCTCTGCGGTGTGAATTAAATTGCTTGTTCCACACTCAATTCTGTTATCCATCGAAAATGTGTACAGCACACAATCATTTATTGTGGGATGTCACAGATAGACCTTGTTAGAAATACAACGGAATCAACTATTGAAATGGGAAATACACACTGTCATCTGTTGCATATTTGGACGGGCAACTGGGTTTTCTCCGTCCTAAATCAGTGGATTACTGAGAATGGAAGAGTGAATTGCTTTGTTATGCCCTGTGAGAGATATGAGTTCAACCCACCACATTGTCTGAAATCGCAGGAATGGGAAGAGTGCACTGCCCAAATTTATGTTATATATGTGAAATCACTGATTACTTACGTAAATAATTGAATTATTGAGAATTTGAAGTTTGTTGTGTGATATGTGTGAGGTTTCTTCTTCGACGTGTAATTATGTTAGTTCTTGACGAAGTGATGTTCTCACTGAAGTTTCATTTGGGATTGCTGTCAATGGTCTGTTAAACTTCCAATTCAGTGAATTATCGACAAGATTAAGAGAATGCTGTCTTTTGTGGTAGGGTGAGAGCAATATAGTTTCTATACAATTTATTCTTCAAACTAGTGTTAAGTACGCTATATTATGTAGGTTGCTATAGTAGAAATAACTTGTTTCAGACGTAAATGATTGAATTATTGATAATGGTTACTGCAGACCTCATTTGTTGTGGCATTTGCAGAAATCACTTCTTTGCTAGCAAAACGTAGATTGGTATCTGGTAGAGAATTTTCTTTGAATTATTGAAATTGGTACCTGCATTAAGACTCTCTTGTGCAGTGTGAAAAGAAGAAGTTGTTATATGTCTACTTCAATGAATCATCGACGACTGGAAGAGCTCTCTTATATTTGTTGCGTGGTAGGAGTAGTAATTGCTCGTTTACATGTTAATTCAGCGGCTTATTGAGATTTGCACAATAACTACGCTTATTGTGTGCTGAGAGATATTATTTACACAGAATTTCTTGTAAGAGTTATGAGAATGGTAGCCGTGCACTGTCTTCATTATGAGCTGTAAGAGAAATGGATGATTATGCATATAATTCTTTGAATTACAGAAAATGGGAAGTTTTTTGTAGGGTGTGAGAGATATCACCTGCACATATTATATTCGGTGAGTTACAGAGAATACGAGTAGAATACAGTCATAATTTGTGTGTTGTACGAGAAATCCCGTTATTGACGTGTAGATCAGTGAATTATGGACAATGGAAAGTTTCCTCCGCGGTGTGAATTAAATTCCTTGTTCCACACTCAATTCTGTTATCCAGTCAGAATATGTACAGCACACAATCATTTGCTGTGGGATCTGAGAGATAGACCTTGTTAGAAATACAACGAAAGCAAATATTAAAACGGGAAAACACTTATCATCTGTTCCATATTTGGACTGGCAACTGGGTTTTCTCCAGCATAATTCAGTGGATTACTGCGAATGGAACAGTCAATTACGTTTGTTATGCCTTGTGAGAGATATGATTTCAACCCACCACATTATCTGAATTCGTGAGAATGGGAACAGTGCACTGCCCAAAGTGCTGTAATATATGTGAAATCACTGATTACTTACGTAAGTAATTGAATTATTGACAATTGGAAGTTTGTTGTGTTATAAGTGTGAAAATCTTATTCCACGTGCAATTACGTTATTTCCTGACGAAGAGATGCTCTCAGTGAAGGTTCTTTTGGGATTGCTGTCAATGGCCTGTCAAACTTCCAATTCAGTAAATTACCGACAAGATTAAGAGATTCCTGTCGTTTGTGCTAGGTTGTGAGCAATATAGTTTCTAGACATTTTATTCATCAAAATAGTGAGAAGTACACTATATTATGCTATTTGGTATAGTAGAAATAACTTGTTACAGAAGTAAATCTTTGAATGATTGATAATGGTTTCTGCAGACGTCATTTGTTGTGGGATTTGCAGAATCGCTTCTTTGCTAGCAAAACGTAGATTTGTATCTGGTAGAGAAGTTTCTTTGAATTATTGAAATTGGGAACTGCATTAAGCCTCTCTTGTGCAGTGTGAAAAGATAAAGTTGTTATATGTCTGCTTCAATGAATTATTGACGACTTGAAGAGCATTCTATCATTTGTTGCATGGTGTGAGTAGTAATTGCTCGTTTCCCATGTTAATTCAGTGGATATTGAGATTTCCACAATAACTACGTTTATTGCGGGTTGAGAGATATTATTTGCCCACATGATCTTGTGAGAGTTATTGAGAATGGAATCAGTGCACTGTCTTCATTATGGGTTGTAAGAGAAATGAACGATTACACATACAATTCTTTGAATTACAGAGAATGGGAAGTCTCTTGTAGGGTGTGAAAGATATCATTTGAACATATTTTATTATGTAAATTACTGGGAATACGAACAGAGTACTGTCATAAGTTGTGTGTTGTACGAGAAATCCTCCTATTCACATGTAGATCAGTAAAATATAGACAATGAAAAGTTTTCTCTGCGGTGTGAATTAAATTGCTTGTTCCACACTCAATTCTGCTATCCATCGAAAATGTGTACAGCACACAATCATTTATTGTGGGATGTCACAGATAGACCTTGTTAGAAATACAACGGAATCAACTATTGAAATGGGAAATACACACTGTCATCTGTTGCATATTTGGACGGGCAACTGGGTTTTCTCCGTCCTAAATCAGTGGATTACTGAGAATGGAAGAGTGAATTGCTTTGTCATGCCCTGTGAGAGATATGAGTTCAACCCACCACATTGTCTGAAATCGCAGGAATGGGAAGAGTGCACTGCCCAAATTTATGTTATATATGTGAAATCACTGATTACTTACGTAAATAATTGAATTATTGAGAATTTGAAGTTTGTTGTGTGATATGTGTGAGGTTTCTTCTTCGACGTGTAATTATGTTAGTTCTTGACGAAGTGATGTTCTCACTGAAGTTTCATTTGGGATTGCTGTCAATGGTCTGTTAAACTTCCAATTCAGTGAATTATCGACAAGATTAAGAGAATGCTGTCTTTTGTGGTAGGGTGAGAGCAATATAGTTTCTATACAATTTATTCTTCAAACTAGTGTTAAGTACGCTATATTATGTAGGTTGCTATAGTAGAAATAACTTGTTTCAGACGTAAATGATTGAATTATTGATAATGGTTACTGCAGACCTCATTTGTTGTGGCATTTGCAGAAATCACTTCTTTGCTAGCAAAACGTAGATTGGTATCTGGTAGAGAATTTTCTTTGAATTATTGAAATTGGTACCTGCATTAAGACTCTCTTGTGCAGTGTGAAAAGAAGAAGTTGTTATATGTCTACTTCAATGAATCATCGACGACTGGAAGAGCTCTCTTATATTTGTTGCGTGGTAGGAGTAGTAATTGCTCGTTTACATGTTAATTCAGCGGCTTATTGAGATTTGCACAATAACTACGCTTATTGTGTGCTGAGAGATATTATTTACACAGAATTTCTTGTAAGAGTTATGAGAATGGTAGCCGTGCACTGTCTTCATTATGAGCTGTAAGAGAAATGGATGATTATGCATATAATTCTTTGAATTACAGAAAATGGGAAGTTTTTTGTAGGGTGTGAGAGATATCACCTGCACATATTATATTCGGTGAGTTACAGAGAATACGAGTAGAATACAGTCATAATTTGTGTGTTGTACGAGAAATCCCGTTATTGACGTGTAGATCAGTGAATTATGGACAATGGAAAGTTTCCTCCGCGGTGTGAATTAAATTCCTTGTTCCACACTCAATTCTGTTATCCAGTCAGAATATGTACAGCACACAATCATTTGCTGTGGGATCTGAGAGATAGACCTTGTTAGAAATACAACGAAAGCAAATATTAAAACGGGAAAACACTTATCATCTGTTCCATATTTGGACTGGCAACTGGGTTTTCTCCAGCATAATTCAGTGGATTACTGCGAATGGAACAGTCAATTACGTTTGTTATGCCTTGTGAGAGATATGATTTCAACCCACCACATTATCTGAATTCGTGAGAATGGGAACAGTGCACTGCCCAAAGTGCTGTAATATATGTGAAATCACTGATTACTTACGTAAGTAATTGAATTATTGACAATTGGAAGTTTGTTGTGTTATAAGTGTGAAAATCTTATTCCACGTGCAATTACGTTATTTCCTGACGAAGAGATGCTCTCAGTGAAGGTTCTTTTGGGATTGCTGTCAATGGCCTGTCAAACTTCCAATTCAGTAAATTACCGACAAGATTAAGAGATTCCTGTCGTTTGTGCTAGGTTGTGAGCAATATAGTTTCTAGACATTTTATTCATCAAAATAGTGAGAAGTACACTATATTATGCTATTTGGTATAGTAGAAATAACTTGTTACAGAAGTAAATCTTTGAATGATTGATAATGGTTTCTGCAGACGTCATTTGTTGTGGGATTTGCAGAATCGCTTCTTTGCTAGCAAAACGTAGATTTGTATCTGGTAGAGAAGTTTCTTTGAATTGTTGAAATTGGGAACTGCATTAAGCCTCTCTTGTGCAGTGTGAAAAGATAAAGTTGTTATATGTCTGCTTCAATGAATTATTGACGACTTGAAGAGCGGTCTATCATTTGTTGCATGGTGGGAGTAGTAATTGCTCGTTTCGCATGTTAATTCAGTGGATATTGAGATTTCCACAATAACTACGTTTATTGCGGGTTGAGAGATATTATTTGCCCAGATGATCTTGTGAGAGTTACTGAGAATGGAATCAGTGCACTGTCTTCATTATGGGTTGTAAGAGAAATGAACGATTACACATACAATTCTTTGAATTACAGAGAATGGGAAGTCTGTTGTAGGGTGTGAAAGATATCATTTGAACATATTTTATTATGTAAATTACTGGGAATACGAACAGAGTACTGTCATAAGTTGTGTGTTGTACGAGAAATCCTCCTATTCACATGTAGATCAGTAAAATATAGACAATGAAAAGTTTTCTCTGCGGTGTGAATTAAATTGCTTGTTCCACACTCAATTCTGTTATCCATCGAAAATGTGTACAGCACACAATCATTTATTGTGGGATGTCACAGATAGACCTTGTTAGAAATACAACGGAATCAACTATTGAAATGGGAAATACACACTGTCATCTGTTGCATATTTGGACGGGCAACTGGGTTTTCTCCGTCCTAAATCAGTGGATTACTGAGAATGGAAGAGTGAATTGCTTTGTTATGCCCTGTGAGAGATATGAGTTCAACCCACCACATTGTCTGAAATCGCAGGAATGGGAAGAGTGCACTGCCCAAATTTATGTTATATATGTGAAATCACTGATTACTTACGTAAATAATTGAATTATTGAGAATTTGAAGTTTGTTGTGTGATATGTGTGAGGTTTCTTCTTCGACGTGTAATTATGTTAGTTCTTGACGAAGTGATGTTCTCACTGAAGTTTCATTTGGGATTGCTGTCAATGGTCTGTTAAACTTCCAATTCAGTGAATTATCGACAAGATTAAGAGAATGCTGTCTTTTGTGGTAGGGTGAGAGCAATATAGTTTCTATACAATTTATTCTTCAAACTAGTGTTAAGTACGCTATATTATGTAGGTTGCTATAGTAGAAATAACTTGTTTCAGACGTAAATGATTGAATTATTGATAATGGTTACTGCAGACCTCATTTGTTGTGGCATTTGCAGAAATCACTTCTTTGCTAGCAAAACGTAGATTGGTATCTGGTAGAGAATTTTCTTTGAATTATTGAAATTGGTACCTGCATTAAGACTCTCTTGTGCAGTGTGAAAAGAAGAAGTTGTTATATGTCTACTTCAATGAATCATCGACGACTGGAAGAGCTCTCTTATATTTGTTGCGTGGTAGGAGTAGTAATTGCTCGTTTACATGTTAATTCAGCGGCTTATTGAGATTTGCACAATAACTACGCTTATTGTGTGCTGAGAGATATTATTTACACAGAATTTCTTGTAAGAGTTATGAGAATGGTAGCCGTGCACTGTCTTCATTATGAGCTGTAAGAGAAATGGATGATTATGCATATAATTCTTTGAATTACAGAAAATGGGAAGTTTTTTGTAGGGTGTGAGAGATATCACCTGCACATATTATATTCGGTGAGTTACAGAGAATACGAGTAGAATACAGTCATAATTTGTGTGTTGTACGAGAAATCCCGTTATTGACGTGTAGATCAGTGAATTATGGACAATGGAAAGTTTCCTCCGCGGTGTGAATTAAATTCCTTGTTCCACACTCAATTCTGTTATCCAGTCAGAATATGTACAGCACACAATCATTTGCTGTGGGATCTGAGAGATAGACCTTGTTAGAAATACAACGAAAGCAAATATTAAAACGGGAAAACACTTATCATCTGTTCCATATTTGGACTGGCAACTGGGTTTTCTCCAGCATAATTCAGTGGATTACTGCGAATGGAACAGTCAATTACGTTTGTTATGCCTTGTGAGAGATATGATTTCAACCCACCACATTATCTGAATTCGTGAGAATGGGAACAGTGCACTGCCCAAAGTGCTGTAATATATGTGAAATCACTGATTACTTACGTAAGTAATTGAATTATTGACAATTGGAAGTTTGTTGTGTGATAAGTGTGAAAATCTTATTCCACGTGCAATTACGTTATTTCCTGACGAAGAGATGCTCTCAGTGAAGGTTCTTTTGGGATTGCTGTCAATGGCCTGTCAAACTTCCAATTCAGTAAATTACCGACAAGATTAAGAGATTCCTGTCGTTTGTGCTAGGTTGTGAGCAATATAGTTTCTAGACATTTTATTCATCAAAATAGTGAGAAGTACACTATATTATGCTATTTGGTATAGTAGAAATAACTTGTTACAGAAGTAAATCTTTGAATGATTGATAATGGTTTCTGCAGACGTCATTTGTTGTGGGATTTGCAGAATCGCTTCTTTGCTAGCAAAACGTAGATTTGTATCTGGTAGAGAAGTTTCTTTGAATTGTTGAAATTGGGAACTGCATTAAGCCTCTCTTGTGCAGTGTGAAAAGATAAAGTTGTTATATGTCTGCTTCAATGAATTATTGACGACTTGAAGAGCTGTCTATCATTTGTTGCATGGTGGGAGTAGTAATTGCTCGTTTCCCATGTTAATTCAGTGGATATTGAGATTTCCACAATAACTACGTTTATTGCGGGTTGAGAGATATTATTTGCCCAGATGATCTTGTGAGAGTTACTGAGAATGGAATCAGTGCACTGTCTTCATTATGGGTTGTAAGATAAATGAACGATTACACATACAATTCTTTGAATTACAGAGAATGGGAAGTCTGTTGTAGGGTGTGAAAGATATCATTTGAACATATTTTATTATGTAAATTACTGGGAATACGAACAGAGTACTGTCATAAGTTGTGTGTTGTACGAGAAATCCTCCTATTCACATGTAGATCAGTAAAATATAGACAATGAAAAGTTTTCTCTGCGGTGTGAATTAAATTGCTTGTTCCACACTCAATTCTGTTATCCATCGAAAATGTGTACAGCACACAATCATTTATTGTGGGATGTCACAGATAGACCTTGTTAGAAATACAACGGAATCAACTATTGAAATGGGAAATACACACTGTCATCTGTTGCATATTTGGACGGGCAACTGGGTTTTCTCCGTCCTAAATCAGTGGATTACTGAGAATGGAAGAGTGAATTGCTTTGTTATGCCCTGTGAGAGATATGAGTTCAACCCACCACATTGTCTGAAATCGCAGGAATGGGAAGAGTGCACTGCCCAAATTTATGTTATATATGTGAAATCACTGATTACTTACGTAAATAATTGAATTATTGAGAATTTGAAGTTTGTTGTGTGATATGTGTGAGGTTTCTTCTTCGACGTGTAATTATGTTAGTTCTTGACGAAGTGATGTTCTCACTGAAGTTTCATTTGGGATTGCTGTCAATGGTCTGTTAAACTTCCAATTCAGTGAATTATCGACAAGATTAAGAGAATGCTGTCTTTTGTGGTAGGGTGAGAGCAATATAGTTTCTATACAATTTATTCTTCAAACTAGTGTTAAGTACGCTATATTATGTAGGTTGCTATAGTAGAAATAACTTGTTTCAGACGTAAATGATTGAATTATTGATAATGGTTACTGCAGACCTCATTTGTTGTGGCATTTGCAGAAATCACTTCTTTGCTAGCAAAACGTAGATTGGTATCTGGTAGAGAATTTTCTTTGAATTATTGAAATTGGTACCTGCATTAAGACTCTCTTGTGCAGTGTGAAAAGAAGAAGTTGTTATATGTCTACTTCAATGAATCATCGACGACTGGAAGAGCTCTCTTATATTTGTTGCGTGGTAGGAGTAGTAATTGCTCGTTTACATGTTAATTCAGCGGCTTATTGAGATTTGCACAATAACTACGCTTATTGTGTGCTGAGAGATATTATTTACACAGAATTTCTTGTAAGAGTTATGAGAATGGTAGCCGTGCACTGTCTTCATTATGAGCTGTAAGAGAAATGGATGATTATGCATATAATTCTTTGAATTACAGAAAATGGGAAGTTTTTTGTAGGGTGTGAGAGATATCACCTGCACATATTATATTCGGTGAGTTACAGAGAATACGAGTAGAATACAGTCATAATTTGTGTGTTGTACGAGAAATCCCGTTATTGACGTGTAGATCAGTGAATTATGGACAATGGAAAGTTTCCTCCGCGGTGTGAATTAAATTCCTTGTTCCACACTCAATTCTGTTATCCAGTCAGAATATGTACAGCACACAATCATTTGCTGTGGGATCTGAGAGATAGACCTTGTTAGAAATACAACGAAAGCAAATATTAAAACGGGAAAACACTTATCATCTGTTCCATATTTGGACTGGCAACTGGGTTTTCTCCAGCATAATTCAGTGGATTACTGCGAATGGAACAGTCAATTACGTTTGTTATGCCTTGTGAGAGATATGATTTCAACCCACCACATTATCTGAATTCGTGAGAATGGGAACAGTGCACTGCCCAAAGTGCTGTAATATATGTGAAATCACTGATTACTTACGTAAGTAATTGAATTATTGACAATTGGAAGTTTGTTGTGTTATAAGTGTGAAAATCTTATTCCACGTGCAATTACGTTATTTCCTGACGAAGAGATGCTCTCAGTGAAGGTTCTTTTGGGATTGCTGTCAATGGCCTGTCAAACTTCCAATTCAGTAAATTACCGACAAGATTAAGAGATTCCTGTCGTTTGTGCTAGGTTGTGAGCAATATAGTTTCTAGACATTTTATTCATCAAAATAGTGAGAAGTACACTATATTATGCTATTTGGTATAGTAGAAATAACTTGTTACAGAAGTAAATCTTTGAATGATTGATAATGGTTTCTGCAGACGTCATTTGTTGTGGGATTTGCAGAATCGCTTCTTTGCTAGCAAAACGTAGATTTGTATCTGGTAGAGAAGTTTCTTTGAATTGTTGAAATTGGGAACTGCATTAAGCCTCTCTTGTGCAGTGTGAAAAGATAAAGTTGTTATATGTCTGCTTCAATGAATTATTGACGACTTGAAGAGCGGTCTATCATTTGTTGCATGGTGGGAGTAGTAATTGCTCGTTTCGCATGTTAATTCAGTGGATATTGAGATTTCCACAATAACTACGTTTATTGCGGGTTGAGAGATATTATTTGCCCAGATGATCTTGTGAGAGTTACTGAGAATGGAATCAGTGCACTGTCTTCATTATGGGTTGTAAGAGAAATGAACGATTACACATACAATTCTTTGAATTACAGAGAATGGGAAGTCTGTTGTAGGGTGTGAAAGATATCATTTGAACATATTTTATTATGTAAATTACTGGGAATACGAACAGAGTACTGTCATAAGTTGTGTGTTGTACGAGAAATCCTCCTATTCACATGTAGATCAGTAAAATATAGACAATGAAAAGTTTTCTCTGCGGTGTGAATTAAATTGCTTGTTCCACACTCAATTCTGTTATCCATCGAAAATGTGTACAGCACACAATCATTTATTGTGGGATGTCACAGATAGACCTTGTTAGAAATACAACGGAATCAACTATTGAAATGGGAAATACACACTGTCATCTGTTGCATATTTGGACGGGCAACTGGGTTTTCTCCGTCCTAAATCAGTGGATTACTGAGAATGGAAGAGTGAATTGCTTTGTTATGCCCTGTGAGAGATATGAGTTCAACCCACCACATTGTCTGAAATCGCAGGAATGGGAAGAGTGCACTGCCCAAATTTATGTTATATATGTGAAATCACTGATTACTTACGTAAATAATTGAATTATTGAGAATTTGAAGTTTGTTGTGTGATATGTGTGAGGTTTCTTCTTCGACGTGTAATTATGTTAGTTCTTGACGAAGTGATGTTCTCACTGAAGTTTCATTTGGGATTGCTGTCAATGGTCTGTTAAACTTCCAATTCAGTGAATTATCGACAAGATTAAGAGAATGCTGTCTTTTGTGGTAGGGTGAGAGCAATATACAATTTATTCTTCAAACTAGTGTTAAGTACGCTATATTATGTAGGTTGCTATAGTAGAAATAACTTGTTTCAGACGTAAATGATTGAATTATTGATAATGGTTACTGCAGACCTCATTTGTTGTGGCATTTGCAGAAATCACTTCTTTGCTAGCAAAACGTAGATTGGTATCTGGTAGAGAATTTTCTTTGAATTATTGAAATTGGTACCTGCATTAAGACTCTCTTGTGCAGTGTGAAAAGAAGAAGTTGTTATATGTCTACTTCAATGAATCATCGACGACTGGAAGAGCTCTCTTATATTTGTTGCGTGGTAGGAGTAGTAATTGCTCGTTTACATGTTAATTCAGCGGCTTATTGAGATTTGCACAATAACTACGCTTATTGTGTGCTGAGAGATATTATTTACACAGAATTTCTTGTAAGAGTTATGAGAATGGTAGCCGTGCACTGTCTTTATTATGAGCTGTAAGAGAAATGGATGATTATGCATATAATTCTTTGAATTACAGAAAATGGGAAGTTTTTTGTAGGGTGTGAGAGATATCACCTGCACATATTATATTCGGTGAGTTACAGAGAATACGAGTAGAATACAGTCATAATTTGTGTGTTGTACGAGAAATCCCGTTATTGACGTGTAGATCAGTGAATTATGGACAATGGAAAGTTTCCTCCGCGGTGTGAATTAAATTCCTTGTTCCACACTCAATTCTGTTATCCAGTCAGAATATGTACAGCACACAATCATTTGCTGTGGGATCTGAGAGATAGACCTTGTTAGAAATACAACGAAAGCAAATATTAAAACGGGAAAACACTTATCATCTGTTCCATATTTGGACTGGCAACTGGGTTTTCTCCAGCATAATTCAGTGGATTACTGCGAATGGAACAGTCAATTACGTTTGTTATGCCTTGTGAGAGATATGATTTCAACCCACCACATTATCTGAATTCGTGAGAATGGGAACAGTGCACTGCCCAAAGTGCTGTAATATATGTGAAATCACTGATTACTTACGTAAGTAATTGAATTATTGACAATTGGAAGTTTGTTGTGTGATAAGTGTGAAAATCTTATTCCACGTGCAATTACGTTATTTCCTGACGAAGAGATGCTCTCAGTGAAGGTTCTTTTGGGATTGCTGTCAATGGCCTGTCAAACTTCCAATTCAGTAAATTACCGACAAGATTAAGAGATTCCTGTCGTTTGTGCTAGGTTGTGAGCAATATAGTTTCTAGACATTTTATTCATCAAAATACACTATATTATGCTATTTGGTATAGTAGAAATAACTTGTTACAGAAGTAAATCTTTGAATGATTGATAATGGTTTCTGCAGACGTCATTTGTTGTGGGATTTGCAGAATCGCTTCTTTGCTAGCAAAACGTAGATTTGTATCTGGTAGAGAAGTTTCTTTGAATTGTTGAAATTGGGAACTGCATTAAGCCTCTCTTGTGCAGTGTGAAAAGATAAAGTTGTTATATGTCTGCTTCAATGAATTATTGACGACTTGAAGAGCTGTCTATCATTTGTTGCATGGTGGGAGTAGTAATTGCTCGTTTCCCATGTTAATTCAGTGGATATTGAGATTTCCACAATAACTACGTTTATTGCGGGTTGAGAGATATTATTTGCCCAGATGATCTTGTGAGAGTTACTGAGAATGGAATCAGTGCACTGTCTTCATTATGGGTTGTAAGAGAAATGAACGATTACACATACAATTCTTTGAATTACAGAGAATGGGAAGTCTGTTGTAGGGTGTGAAAGATATCATTTGAACATATTTTATTATGTAAATTACTGGGAATACGAACAGAGTACTGTCATAAGTTGTGTGTTGTACGAGAAATCCTCCTATTCACATGTAGATCAGTAAAATATAGACAATGAAAAGTTTTCTCTGCGGTGTGAATTAAATTGCTTGTTCCACACTCAATTCTGTTATCCATCGAAAATGTGTACAGCACACAATCATTTATTGTGGGATGTCACAGATAGACCTTGTTAGAAATACAACGGAATCCACTATTGAAATGGGAAATACACACTGTCATCTGTTGCATATTTGGACGGGCAACTGGGTTTTCTCCGTCCTAAATCAGTGGATTACTGAGAATGGAAGAGTGAATTGCTTTGTTATGCCCTGTGAGAGATATGAGTTCAACCCACCACATTGTCTGAAATCGCAGGAATGGGAAGAGTGCACTGCCCAAATTTATGTTATATATGTGAAATCACTGATTACTTACGTAAATAATTGAATTATTGAGAATTTGAAGTTTGTTGTGTGATATGTGTGAGGTTTCTTCTTCGACGTGTAATTATGTTAGTTCTTGACGAAGTGATGTTCTCACTGAAGTTTCATTTGGGATTGCTGTCAATGGTCTGTTAAACTTCCAATTCAGTGAATTATCGACAAGATTAAGAGAATGCTGTCTTTTGTGGTAGGGTGAGAGCAATATAGTTTCTATACAATTTATTCTTCAAACTAGTGTTAAGTACGCTATATTATGTAGGTTGCTATAGTAGAAATAACTTGTTTCAGACGTAAATGATTGAATTATTGATAATGGTTACTGCAGACCTCATTTGTTGTGGCATTTGCAGAAATCACTTCTTTGCTAGCAAAACGTAGATTGGTATCTGGTAGAGAATTTTCTTTGAATTATTGAAATTGGTACCTGCATTAAGACTCTCTTGTGCAGTGTGAAAAGAAGAAGTTGTTATATGTCTACTTCAATGAATCATCGACGACTGGAAGAGCTCTCTTATATTTGTTGCGTGGTAGGAGTAGTAATTGCTCGTTTACATGTTAATTCAGCGGCTTATTGAGATTTGCACAATAACTACGCTTATTGTGTGCTGAGAGATATTATTTACACAGAATTTCTTGTAAGAGTTATGAGAATGGTAGCCGTGCACTGTCTTCATTATGAGCTGTAAGAGAAATGGATGATTATGCATATAATTCTTTGAATTACAGAAAATGGGAAGTTTTTTGTAGGGTGTGAGAGATATCACCTGCACATATTATATTCGGTGAGTTACAGAGAATACGAGTAGAATACAGTCATAATTTGTGTGTTGTACGAGAAATCCCGTTATTGACGTGTAGATCAGTGAATTATGGACAATGGAAAGTTTCCTCCGCGGTGTGAATTAAATTCCTTGTTCCACACTCAATTCTGTTATCCAGTCAGAATATGTACAGCACACAATCATTTGCTGTGGGATCTGAGAGATAGACCTTGTTAGAAATACAACGAAAGCAAATATTAAAACGGGAAAACACTTATCATCTGTTCCATATTTGGACTGGCAACTGGGTTTTCTCCAGCATAATTCAGTGGATTACTGCGAATGGAACAGTCAATTACGTTTGTTATGCCTTGTGAGAGATATGATTTCAACCCACCACATTATCTGAATTCGTGAGAATGGGAACAGTGCACTGCCCAAAGTGCTGTAATATATGTGAAATCACTGATTACTTACGTAAGTAATTGAATTATTGACAATTGGAAGTTTGTTGTGTGATAAGTGTGAAAATCTTATTCCACGTGCAATTACGTTATTTCCTGACGAAGAGATGCTCTCAGTGAAGGTTCTTTTGGGATTGCTGTCAATGGCCTGTTAAACTTCCAATTCAGTAATTTCCGACAAGATTAAGAGATTCCTGTCGTTTGTGCAAGGTTGTGAGCAATATAGTTTCTAGACATTTTATTCATCAAAATAGTGACAAGTACGCTATATTATGCTGGTTGGTGTAGTAGAAATAACTTGTTACAGAAGTAAATCTTTGAATTATTGATAATGGTAACTGTATTAAGCTTCTCTTGTGCAGTGTGAAAAGAAGAAGTTGTTGGGAATAGTAATTGCTCGTTTCCTATGTTAATTCTTTGGATTATTGAGATTTCCACAATAACTACGCTTATTGAGGGTTGTGAGATATTATTTACTCAGATTTTCTTGTGACAATTACTGAGAATGGAATCAGTGCACTGTCTTCATTATGGGTTGTAAGAGAAATGAATGATTACACATATAATTCTTTGAATTACAGAGAATGGGAAGTCTGTTGTAGGGTGTGAGAGATATCACTTAAACATATTTTATTCTGTGAATTACTGAGAATACGAACAGAGTACTGTCATAAGTTGTGGGTTGTACGAGAAAACCTATTATTCACATGTAGATCAGTGAAATATAGACAATGAATAGTTTTCTCTGCAGTGTGAATTAAATTGCTTGTGCCACATTCAATTCTGTTATCCATCGTGACTGTGCACAGCACGCAATCATTTGCTGTTGGATGTGAGAGATAGACCTTGTTAGAAATACAACGGAAGCTTCTATTGAAATGGGAAATACACGCTGTCATCTCTTGCATATTTGGACGGGAATCTGTTTTCTCCGTCGTAATTCAGTGGATTACTGAGAATGGAACAGTCAATTTTGTTAGTTATGCCATGTGAGAGATATGATTCAACCCACTATATTGTCTGAATTCGCTAGAATTGGAAGAGTGCACTGCCAAAATTTATGTAATATATGTGAAATGATTGATTACTTAGGTAAATAATTGAATTATTGACAATTGGAAGTTTGTTGTGTGATATGTTTGCAATTTCTTCTTCCACGTGCAATTAGGATAGTTCTTGACGAAGAGATGTTCTCACTAAAGTTTTTTTTTTGGATTGCTGTCAATGGCCTTTTAAACTTCAAATTCAGTGAATTATCGACATGATTATGAGATGCCTGTCGTTTGTGCTAGGGTGTTGGCAATATAGGTTCTACACATTTTATTCTTCAAAATAGTGACAAGTACGCTATATTATGTTGGTTGGTTTAGTAGAAATAACTTGTTACAGAAGTAAATCATTGAATTATTGATAATGGTTTCGGCAGACCTCGTTTGTTGTGGGATTTGCAGAAATCGCTTCTTTGATTGCGATACGTAGATCTTTATCTGGCAGAGAAGTTACTTTGAATTATTGAAATTGATAACTGCATCCAGACTTTTTTGCACAGTGTGCAAAGAAGAAGCTGTTATATGTCTACTTCAAAGAATTATTGATGACTGGATGATCTCTCTATCATTTGTTGCGTGGTGGGAGTAGTGATTGCTCGTTTCCCATTGTAATTCAGTGGATTATTAAGATGTTCACAATAACTACTTTTATTGTGGCGTGGGAGATATTATATAGACAGATTTTCTTGTGAGAGTTACTGAGAATGGAATCAGTGCACTGTCCTCATTAGGGATTGTAAGAGAAATAGATGATTATACCTATAATTGTTTGAATTACAGAGAATGGTAGGTTTGTCTTAGGGTGTGAGAGATATCACTTGCACTTACTTTATTCTGCGAATCACTGAGATTACGAACAG
The DNA here is from genome assembly GCF_963921235.1 of Mobula hypostoma. Lineage (NCBI taxonomy): Eukaryota > Metazoa > Chordata > Chondrichthyes > Myliobatiformes > Myliobatidae > Mobula > Mobula hypostoma. Next base: position 70,284 of record NW_026948175.1, on the reverse strand, counting down.
AATACTGTCATAAATTGTGGGATTTACGAGAAATCCAATTATTCACACGTATATCAGTGAATTATAGACAATGGAATGTTTCTTCTGCGGTCTGAATTAAATTGCCTGTTCCACACTCTATTCTGTTATCCATCGAGAATGTGTACAGCGCACAATCATTTGCTGTGGGATGTGAGAGATAGACCTTGTTAGAAATAGAACGGAAGCAGCTATTGAAATGGAAAATACACACTGCCATCCGTTGCATATTTGGACGTGAAACTGGATTTTCTCCATCGTAATTCACTGGATTACTGAGAATGGAATAGTCAATTAACTTAGTTATGCCTTGTGAGAGATATAATTTCAACCCACTACATTGTCTGAATTGCGAGAATGGAAAGAGAGCACTGCCCAAAGTTATGTAATATATGTGAAATCACTGATTACTTACGTACATAATTGAATTATTGACAATTGGAAGTTTGTTGTGTGACATGTTTGCAATTTCTTCTTCCACGTGCAATTATGTTAGTTCTTGATGAAGAGTTGCTCTCACTGAAGTTTCTTTTAGGATTGCTGTCAATGGCCTTTTAAGCTTCCAATCCGATGTATTATCGGCAAGATTAAGAGATGCCTGTCGTTTGTGGTAGGGTGTGAGCAATATACGTTCTACGCATTTTATTCTTCAAAATAGTGACAAGTACGCTATATCATGTTGGTTGGTTTACTAGAAATAACTTGTTACAGAAGTAAATCATTGAATTATTTTTAATGGTTTCTGCAGACCTCGTTTGTTGTGGGATGTGCAGAAATCGTTTCTTTTCTTGCAATACGTAGATTTGTATCTGGGAGAGAAGTTACTTTGAATTATTGAAATTGATAACTGCACGCAGACTTTTACGTGCAGTGTGAATAGAAGAAGCTGTTATATGTCTACTTCAATGAATTATTGATGACTGGATGAGCTCTCTATCATTTGTTGCGTGGTGGAATAGTAATTGTTCGTTTCCCATTTTAATTCAGTGGATTATTGAGATTTCCACAATAACTACGTTTATTGTGGGGCGGGAGATATTATTTACACAGATTTTCTTGTCAGAGTTACTGAGAATGGAATCAGTGCACTGTCGTCATTATAGATTGTTAGAGACATGGATGATTACACGTATACATCTTTGAATTGCAGAGAATGGTAGGTGTGTTCTAGGGTGAGAGAGATATCACTTGCAGTTATTTTATTCTGTGAATCACTGAGACTACGAACAGATGCTGTCATAAATTGTGGTATGTACGAGATAACCCATTATTCACATGTAAACAGTGAATTATAGAGAATGGAATGTTTCCTCTGTGGTGTGAATTAAATTGCTTGTTCCACACTCAATTCTGTTATCCATCGAGAATGTGTACACAATCATTTGCTGTGGGATGTGAGAGATAGACCTTGTTAGAAATACAATGTAAGCGACTATTGAAATGGAACACTGTCATCTGCTGCATATGTGGCCGGGCAATTGGGTTTTCTCCATCCTAATTCAGTGCATTACTGAGAATGGAACAGTCATTTGCGTTTGTTACGCCTTGTGAGAGATATGATTTCAACGCACCACATTGTCTGAATTCGCGAGAATGGGAAAACTGCACTGCCCAAATTTATGTTATATATGTGAAATTATGTATAAATTGAATTATTGACAATTGGAAGTTCATTGTGTAATATGTGTGAAATTGCTTCTACCACGTGCAATCCTGTCAACGGCATGTTAAACTTTCAATTCAGTGATTTATCGACAAGATTGAGGTTCGTGTCGTTTGGGCTAAGGTGTGAACCATATAGGTTTTACACATTTTATTTTTCAAGATAGTGGCAAGTACGCTATATTATGTCGGTTGCTGTAGTAGATATAATTGTTACAGAGGAAAATCATTGAATTATTGATAATGGTTTCTGCAACCCTCGTTTGTTGTGGGATTTGCAGAAATGGCTTCTTTGCTTGCAAAACGTAGATTTGAATCTGGGGGAGAAGTTTCTTTGAATTACAGAAATTGGTAACAGCATCCAGCCTATTTCGTGGAGCATGACAAAAGAAGAGGCTGTTATATGTATACTTCAACGAATTATTGACGACTGGAGGAGCACTCTGTCATTTGTTTTGTAGTGGGAGTAGTAATTGCTCGTTGCCCATGGTAATTCATCGGATTATTGAGATTTGCACAATAGCTACGTTTATTGTGGGGTGAGAGATATTATATACACAGATTTTCTTGTGAGAGTTACAGAGAATGGCATCAGTGCACGGTCTTCATTATGGGTTGTAAGAAAAATGGATGATTACACCTATAATTCTTTGAATTACAGAGAACGGGAAGTTTGTTGTAGGGTATGAGAGATAGCACTTGCAAGTATTTTATTCTTTGAACTATTAAGAATACGAGCAGAATACTGTCATAAGTTGTGGGTTTTACTGAATTATTGAAATTGGTAACTGCATCCAGCCTTTTTTGTGCAATGTGAAAAGAAGAAGCTGTTATTTGTCTACTTCAATGAATTACTGACGACTAACCCTAACCCTCACCCTAACCCTTGTTACGTACCCCGTAACTGGGTTGCCAAACGAGCAGAAATGGATCACTCAGTTGGAGTCTGGAGTACTAGAACTAAGAAAGTTTTATTAAAGAAACAAGCAACACAGTAATGGAAAGGATAATAAATGCAACAGTTCAGCGATGATAAACACACATGTGCACAGAATTAAGATAACAGCATCAATCAAGCTCTATCGTTGTCTAGGGGTAAATGACCAAATTTCAAAGTGACTCAAAGTTCAGTCCAGTTTAGTAGTCCAGTTCGCAGTAATCGTTGCCATGGCGATGGACAACGTGGGGGAAGAGAGAGATAGAACAGGAACAACTGATCATTCAGACACGGCTTCACGCACAGACCGGCGAGATGGCTCACAAGCAACTTTTGGGCGGGTCCTTGGTGATGTCAGCTGAGGTCACCGACTGTGACCCCTCCTCCAGATGCGGTCGATCCTCTGCAGTGAACCCGGCACCCAGGCAAGGGCGGACACACACCGGGTTCCCGTTGATCGTACCTTTCCACCCTGTACGTTGTCTGATACTTCTCACCGGCTCGTGAGAGGCGTACCGCTTCCAGGGTCTCGTTACCTCGGGTGTCGTGTATCCTGCCTTAGCGAACCGGTCCCTTTTTATCCCCCTGCTGGGATATCGCCTGTCCATCACTTCAAACAGTTCAAGGTTCAAAGGGGGCAGCCGCTCCAGACAGCTCTCTCTCCCCCGTCCCTTCATTACACATCTCCAGACGCTGCTCCATTGTTCCTTACCTCTCCGTCCCCTGAGGGCAGGTGGTAGACCACTTACTGATGTCACTGATGCTAACCCAGGCCAACAAACATCTTAATTTTATGTGTATTCTCGTCACACTTCCCCCCTTTAAGGATTTTTACCGGGAGGTAAAAATTACAAACATGAATACATTATTTGATACATACATAAATATACATCTTTATTAGCTATTTGGCTAAAACAGCGAGTTTGAAGCTGTCAACACCTTGACAGACAGTCATCGCATTTTCTGTTCCTTTTACACGTGTATTAATAATCCCTTAGACCAGGCTCCAACTCAGCAAACTTCATAGTGGCCAAAAACACTGATGAATTGCGACCAATGTAACCTCTCATTTGGTTTTGTCCCGGACCACAATAACAAGGGTCGTCCCATTCCGACTCAGTTTTCTCTCGCAAGGACTTAGTAGGAGGGGGACGGGTATGGACCGCAAAGTTATTGAAAAACTTCCTGCAGTACCCCACCATCTCCAAGAGCCTTCTGAGGGCCCTCTTGTCTGTCGGGGTTGGGAGGTCAGCGATAGCCTGCACTGTAGCTTGCATCGCTGCCAACTGCCCCTGTGTCACCACAATTCCCAGGTAAGTGACCCTCGTGTGGCCGAATTCATTTTTTTCAAGGTTCACATCAAACTGGCTTCAGACAGCCGTATTAAATTGCCAATACACACCTCTGTGTTCATCAGCCCTTTAGTCACTTATTACTCATTATATATGAGTGTTCTTTACTAGGCTACCCTATTGTAACAGACATCACCCAACGTCCCAGTTCTCTGCATTTCCTCGGGACAATCAAACACACGGGTGCGAGTCGTTTAATTACTTCTTATAAAGATTCGCTTTGTTCGGGGATTAAGGGAGAGACCTTATCAGTAGACCTAGCCAAAACAATAGCCTTCTCCCATCTGACCGATCCCATCCTAATATTTTCAAAATGGTTTTTTCATCTTATCAGGGGCCCCTAGTTTCATTGATTTCCACGCTAACACCGACTAGGTTTGTTAGCATATCAAAAGCCGGTGACCGTCTCAAGTTCGCGTCGGTCATGATCAATAACATTTTTCCCTCTGGGCAGCCGGTAAATCTCTTTCATGGTTCCACCAACTGTTTCCTCCAGCACCGCAAAATGTCTACCGGGGGTACCTCGTGGGCCGTGCACCACCCCCCACTCCTCATTTGCGGATACTGTACTTGATTTCCCTTTTAGCACTTCCTCCTCCGCACAATAGCCTACTAGTTCCCTTGTTAAAGCTGTGTCAGAGAGAGCGGTCTCTGCCAAAACCATCAGCCCCTCGTCTCGCTCCTGCGTCTGCACAAATTCTTTCCTGGCTACTGCTACGTCCGTCCCAGCTTACTCACTACCTCTTGTTTCACTACACCCCGTCTCATACAGGGTTGCAGAAACGTTTCAGCTAGATTCACTATCGCGGGCCCGTGATGAACCTGTGAGTCCATGGGCGGGGCCTCAATGCTGGCAGGCTGACCTGTCAATCTCACGACTGGGAACACGATTCCTCCGGCGATGTCATTACCGAGCAAGACTTCCACGTCTTTCATCGGTAATTCGGACCTCACCCCGACCGTGACTAGTCCAGAGACCAGGTTGCTCTGTAAGTGTATCTGGTGCAAAGGGACTGACTCTGTCCCTTCCCCAACACCTTTGACCTCTACCTCCCCAGTCTGGGTCTCTGAGCTAAACTCTAATGCACTCTTCAGTATTCGTGACTGACATGCTCCCGTGTCTCTCCAGATCCGCACTGGAACTGGTTATAACCTCTCCTTCACTGACACCAGTCCGGCCGAGATAATCCTCTCGCGCCCTTTCTAGACTTTTTCAGACCTGTCCTTCCCTAGCGGTTCGCTTAACAGCTCGATACAGCCATTCAAAATTTCCGCTTTTCCTTTCCCCGTCTCCTTCTTTGGGGCAAAGCACCTGGACGCAAAGTGTCCGGCTTTCCCACAATTATAACAGACGACCCCAGGAGACTTCCTACCAGACTGCTCCCGGTCTACCTTATCCTTATCACTAGTCCCCGGCTTACTTTCTGACTTTTCCGGCAGACTCTCCCCGCGGTCCTGACTACCCTTCTGGTAGCCTTTACTCGGGGCAAACTTCATTTTATGCATCAACGCATACTCATCCGCTAACTTAGCAGTTGCGGCTAACGTGGCTGCCTCTTTCTCATCTAGGTAGGGTCTCATACCCTCAGGGACACAACCTTTAAACTGCTCAATCAGGATCAGTAGTAGCAGTCTGTCATTATCCCCCTCTACCCCCTTTGAGGCGCACCAACGCTCACAATATGTCTGCATCTCACGGGCAAACTCCAAATACGTGCTTCCTCGCATTCCGGAACCTCTGCCGGTATGCCTCCGGGACCAACTCATAAATCCTGAGGATGGCCTCTTTCACCACCTCATACCTCTGGGCATCTTCCGCGGACAAAGCTGAGTAAGCTTGTTGGGCTTTCCCTTTCAGTACACTCTGAAGTAACACAGCCCACTTATCCCTCGGCCAGTCCTGACTTATAGCCACTTTTTCGAAGTGGAGAAAGTACCGATCCACGTCGGTATCGTCAAATGGGGGAACCAGCCTAACCTCCTGGGTCAGCCGGAACCCTCCACCTTGGTTCGGCACGGGCCCCTGCTCTGCCCTTATCTTTAACTTCGCCAGCTCAAATTCCCTTTCCCTCTGTTTCCCTCTCTCTTCTCGCTCCCATTGCCTCTCTTTCTCCTCTCTCTCTAACTGTCTGTCCCTCTCTTTCTCTTCTCTCTCCAACTGTCTTTCTCTCTCTTGCCTTACTAACTCTCTCTCCTTCCCTTCATGTTCTAACTGCCGTACCCGGAACTCGTGCTCGAGTCTCAGTTTTTCAAGCTGTACCTGTACCGCGTCTCCAGCAGGTTTTTCAATAGACACCACCCCCAGCTCACCTTGGGGAAACGCACCTTTAGATACATAGTGCTCTACAATAGCTCTGTGTATCTCCTCTCTCCTCATTGTCGACTTCACCGTAGCAAGATTCAACCGTTTGGCCACAGCTATCAATTCCGATTTCCTGGCATCCTCTAATGCCTCCAAGGTCGGTGCCTTTATAAATTCCTGAGCCTCCATTTCTGCTGTTTGTCTTTTCTTTCTCTCGGGAATTTTAACCCAATCAATTTACTCCGTCCCAAATTTAGCGTTCAAAATCGCGGATGAGAACCCCACTTATGTTACGTACCCCGTAACTTGGTTGCCAAACCAGCAGAGATGGATCACTCAGTTGGAGTCTGGGGTACTAGAACTAAGAAAGTTTTATTAAAGAAACAAGCAACACAGTAATGGAAAGGATAATAAATGCAACAGTTCAGCGATGATAAACACACATGTGCACAGAATTAAGATAACAGCATCAATCAAGCTCTATCGTTGTCTAGGGGTAAATGACCAAATTTCAAAGTGACTCAAAGTTCAGTCCAGTTTAGTAGTTCAGTTCGCAGTAATCGTAGCCATGGCGATGGACAACGTGGGGGAAAAGAGAGATAGAACAGGAACAACTGATCATTCAGACACGGCTTCACTCACAGACCGGCGAGATGGCTCACAAGCAACTTTTGGGCTGGTCCTCGGTGATGTCACCTGAGGTCACCGACTGTGAACCCTCCTCCAGATGCGGTCGATCCTCTGCAGTGAACCCGGCACCCAGGCAAGGGCGGACACACACCGGGTTCCCGCTGATCGTACTTTACCACCCTGTGCGTTGTCTGATACTTCTCACCGGCTCGTGAGAGGCGTACCGCTTCCAGGGTCTCGTTACCTCGGGTGTTCTGTGTCCTGCCTTAGCGAACCGGTCCCTTTTTATCCCCCTGCTGGGGTATCGCCTGTCCATCACCTCAAACAGTTCAAGGTTCAAAGGGGGGAGCCGCTCCAGAGAGCACTCTCTCCCCCGTCCCTTCATTACACATCTCCAGACGCTGCTCCATTGTTCCTTATCTCTCCTTCCCCTGAGGGCAGGTGGCAGACCACTTACTGATGTCACTGATGCTAACCCAGGCCAGTAAACATCTTAATTTTATGTGTATTCTCGTCACAACCTAAACCTAATTTGAATAATTCAAAGAAACTTCTCTCCAGATACAAATCTACGTTTTTCAATCAAAGAAATGATTTCTGCAAATCCCACAACAACCGATGTCTGCAGAAACCATTATCAATAATTTAATGATTTACTTTTGTAACAAGTTATTTCCACTACACCAACCAACATAATATAGCGTACTTGTCACTATTTTGAAGAACAAAATGTGGAGAATTTATATTGCTCACAAACTAGCCCAAACGACGTTAATCTCTTAAATTTGTCGACAATTCACTGAATTGGAAGATTAACAGGCCATTGACAGCAATCCCAAAGGAAAATTCAGTGAGAACATCTCTTCGTCAAGAACTGACATGATTGAACGTGGAAGAAGAAATTTCACACATATCACACAACAAACTTCCAATTGTCAATAATTCAATTATTTACGTAAGTAATCAGTGATTTCACATATAGAACACAACTTTGCGCAGTGCAGTCTTAGCATTCTCGCGAATTCAGACTATGTAGCGGGTTGAAATCATATCTCTCACAAGGCATAACAAATGCAATTGTCTGTTCCATTCTCATTAATCCATTGAATTAGGATGGAGAAAACCGTGTTGTCAGTCCAAATATGCAACAGATGACAATGTGTATTTCCCACTCAATATTTGCTTCCGATGTATTTCTAACAAGGTCTATCACTCACATCCCACAGCAAATGATTTTGTGCTGTATACATTCTCGATGCATAACAGAATTGAGTGTGAAACAAGCAATTTAATTCACACCACAGAGGAAACTTTCCATTATCCATAATTCACTGATCCACATAGGAATAATGGGATTTCTCGTACAACCCACAACTTACGACAGTATTCTGTTCGTTTTCTCTGTGATTCACAGAATATAATATGTGCAAGTGATATCTCTCACACCCTTAAAAAAGTCCCATTCTCTGTAATTCAACGAATTATATGTGTCATCATCCAATTCTCCTAAAACCCATAATTAAGACAGTGCACTGTTTCCATTCTCACTGACTCGCACAATAAAATCTGTTGTAAATACTATCTCTCACCCCACAATAAACGTAGGTGTTGTGGAAATCTCAATAATCCACTGAGTTACCAAGCGAAACAAGTAATTATACTCCCACCACGCAACAAATGATAGAGAGCTCTTCCAGTCGTCAATTATTCAGCGAAGTAGACATATAACAGCTTCTTCTTTTCACGCTGCACAAAAATGGCTGGATGCTGTTACCAAATTCAATAATTGAAAGAAACCTCACACCCAGATACAAATCTACGTATTGCAAGCAAATAAGCGATTTCTGCAAATCCCACAACAACCGAGGTCTGCAGAAACCATTATCAATAATTCAGTGATTTACTTCTGTAGCAAGTTATTTCTACTACACCAACCAACATAATATAGCGTACTTGTCACTATTTTGAAGAATATAACGTGGAGAACCTATGTTGCTCACACCCTAGCACAAACGACAGGAATCTCTTAATCCTGTCGATATTCACTTAATTGGAAGTTTAACAGGCCATTCACAGCAATCCCAAAAGAAGCTTCAGTGAGAACTTCTCTTCGTCAAGAGCTGACATAATTACACGTGGAAGAAGACATTTCACACATATCACACAACAAACTTCCAAATGTCAATGATCCAATTACTTACGTAAGTAATCAGTGATTTCACATATATAACATAACTTTGCGCAGTGCACTGTTCCCATTCTCACGAATTCAGACAATGCAGTGGGTTGAAATCATTTATCTCACAAGGCATAACAAACGCAATTGAATGTTCCATTCTGAGTAATCCACTGAATTAGGATGGAGAAAACCCTGTTGTCCCTCCAAATATGCAACAGATGACGTGTGTATTTTCTATTTCAATAGTTGCTTCCGTTGTATTTCTAACAAGATTTATCTCTCACATCCCACAGCAAATGATTGTGTGCTTTACACATTCTCTATGCATAATAGAATTGAGTGTGAACAGGCAATTTAATTCACACCGCAGAGGAAACTTTCCATTGTCCATAATTCACTGATCTACATGTGAATAATGGGAATTATCGTACAACCCACAAGTTATGACAGTATTCTGTTCGTATCCTCAGTGATTCACATAATTTAATATGTACAAGTGATATCTCTCACACTCTACAAAAAAATTCCCATTCTCTGTAATTCATAGAATTAAATGTGTACTCATCCGTTACTCATACAACCCATAATTAAGACAGTGCACTGATGCCATTCTCAGTAACTCTCAAAAGAAAATCTGTTGTGAATACTGTCTCTCACCCCACGATAAACGTTGGTACTGCCGAAATCTCAATAATCCACTGAATTACCATGCGAAACGACAATTATACTGCCACCACACAACAAATGATAGAGAGCTCTTCCAGTCGTGAATAATTCATTAAAGTAGACAGATAACGGCTTCTTATTTTCACGCAGCACAAAAATTGGTGGATACAGTTACCAATTTCAATAATTAAAAGAAACCTCTCTCCCAGATACGAATCCACGTTTTGCAAGCAAAGAAGCTATTTCTGCATATCCCACAACAAACGAGGTCTGCAGAAAGCAATATCAATAATTCAGTGATTTACTTCTATAGCAAGTTATTTCTACTACACCATCCAACATAATATAGCGTACTTGTCACTATTTTGAAGAATATAATGTGGAGAACCTATATTGCTCACACCCTAGCCCAAACGGCAAAAATCTCTTAATCTTGTCGATAATTCACTTAATTGGAAGTTTAACAGGCCATTCACAGCAAACCCAAAAGAAACTTCAGTGAGAACTTCTCTTCATCAAGAACTGACATTATTGCGCGTAGAAGAATAAATTTCACACATATCACACAACAAACTTCCAATTGTCAATAATTCAATTCTTTCCATACGTAATCAGTGGTTTCACATATATAACATAACCGCGCAGTGCAATCTTACCATTCTCGCGAATTCAGACAATGTAGTGGGTTGAAATCATATCTCTCACAAGGCATAACAAACGCAATTGAATGTTCCATTCTGAATAACCCACTGAATTAGGATGGAGAAAACCCTGTTGTCCCTCCAAATATGCAACAGAAGACAGTGTGTATTTTCCATTTCAATAGTTGCTTCATTGTATTTCTAACAAGATTTATCTCTCACATCCCACAGCAAATGATTGTGTGCTTTACCCATTCTCGTTGGCTAATAGAATTGAGTGTGAATTTAATTCACACTGCAGAGGAAGATTTCCACTGTCCATAATTCACTGATCTACATGTGAATAATTGGAATTATCGTACAACCCGAAACTTATGACAGTATTCTGTACGTATTCTCAGTGATTCACAGAATAAAATATGTGCAAGTGATATCCCTCACACCCTACAAAAAAAATCCGATTCTCTGTAATTCAAAGAATTATATGTGCACTTATCCATTACTCGTAGAACCCATAATTAAGACAGTGCACTGATTCCATTCTCCATGACTCTCACAAGAAAATCTGTTGTAAATACTATCTCTCACCCCACAATAAACGTAGGTATTGCGGATATCTCAGTAATCCACTGAATTACCATGCGAATCATGCAATTATACTGCCACCACGCAACAGATGATAGAGAGCTCATCCAGTCATCAATAAATCATTGAAGTAGACATATAACAGCTTCTTCTTTTTCGGCTGCACAAAAATGGCTGGATGCAGCTACCAATTTCAATAATTGAAGAAATTCTCCCCAGATACAAATCTACGTATTGCAACAAGAAGCGATTTCTGCAAATCCCACAACGAACGAGCACTGCAGAAACCATTATCAATAATTCAATGATTTTCTTCTGTAACAAGCTATTTCTACTGCACTAACCAGCGTAATATAGCGTACTTGTCACTATTTTGAAAAATAAAATGTGTAGAACCTTTATTGCCCACACCCTATCCCAAACGACGGGAATCTCTTAATCTTGTGGATAATTCACTGAATTGGAAGTTTAACAGGCCATTGACAGCAATCCCAAAATAAACTTCAGTAAGAACATCTCTTCGTCATCAACTAACATAATTGAACGTGGAAGAAGAAATTTCAAACATATCACACAACAAACTTCCAGTTGTCAGTCATTCAATTATTTACTTAGGTAATCTCTGATTTCACATAGATAACATAACTTTGGGCAGTGCAGTCTTCCCATTCTGCGAATTCAGACAATGCAATGGGTTGAAATCATATCTCTCACAAGGCATATCAAACGCAATTGCATGTTCCATTCTGAGTAATCCACTGAATTAGGTTGGAGATAACCCTGTTGTCCCTCCAAAAATGCAACAGATGACAGTGTGTATTTTCCATTTCAATATTTGCTGCCGTTGTATTTCTAACAAGGTCTGTTACTCACATCCCACTGCAAATGATTGTGTGCTGTACACAACCTCGATGCATAACAGAATTGAGTGTGGAACAAGCAATTTAATTAACACTGCAGAGGAAACTTCCCATGGTCCATAATTCACTGATCCACATGTGAATAATGGGATTTCTCGTAGAACATACAATTTATAACAGTATTCTGTTCGTATGTTCAGTAATTTACAGAATAAAATATGTGCAAATGATATCTCTCACACCCTACAGCAAACTTCCTTTCTCTGTAATTCAAAGAATTACATGTGTACTCATCCATTTCTCTTACAACCCATAATGAAGGCAGTGCACTTATTCCATTCACAGTAACTCACACAAGAAAATCTGTGTAAATAATATCTCTTCCCCAACAATAAATGTAGCTAGTGTGCAAATCTCAATAATCCGCTGAGTTACCATTGGAAACGAACAATTGCTACTCCCGCTACGCAACAAATGATAGAGAGCACTTCCAGTCGTCAGTAATTCATTGAAGTAGACATATAACAACTTCTTCTTCTCACGCTGCACAAAAATGGCTTGATGCAGTCACCAATTTTAATAATTGAAAGAAACCTCTCTCCCAGATACAAATCTACGCATTGCAGGCAAAGAAGCGATTTCTGCAAATCCCACAACAAACGAGATCTGCAGAAACCGTTATCAATAATTCAATGATTTACGTCTGTAAGAAGTTATTTCTACTACACCAACCAACATAATAAAGCGTACTTGTCTCTATTTTGAAGAATAACATTTGTAGACCCTATGTTGCTCACACCGTAGCCCAAAGGACAGGAATCTCTTAATCTTGTCGATAATTCACTGAATTGGATGTTTAACAGTTCATGGACAGCAATCTAAAAGGAAACTTCAGTAAGAATATCCCTTCATCAACAACTAACATAATTGCAAGTGGAAGAAGAAATTTCAAACATATCACAAAACAAACTTCCAATTGTGAATAATTCAATTGCTTACGTAAGTAAGCAGTAATTTCACAAATATAACATAACTTTGCGCAGTGCACTCTTCCCATTCTCGCGATTTCAGACAATGTAGTGCGTTGAAATCATATCTCTCACAAGGCATAGCAAATGCAATTGACTGCTGCGTTCTTAGCAATCCACTGAAGTAAGATGGAGAAACCCCTGTTGTCCGTCCGAATATGCAACAGATGACAGTGTGTCTTTCCCATTTCAACAGTTGCTTCCGTTGTATTTCTAACAAGGTCTATCTGTCTCATCCCACAGCAAATGATTGTGTGCTGTACACATTCTCGACTGATAACAGAATTGAGAGTGGAACAAGCAATTTAATTCACACCGTAGAGGAAACTTCCACTGTCTATAATTCACTGATCTACATGTGAATAATGGGAATTATCGTACAACCCACAACTTATGACAGCATTCTGTTCGTATTCTCAGTGATTCGCAGAATAAAATATGCGCAAATGATATCTCTCACACCTTTCAACAAACTTCCCATTATTTGTAATTCAAAGAATTATATGTGTAATCATCCATTTCTCTCACAACCCATAATGAAGACAGGGCATTGATTTCATTTTCAGTGACTCTCACAATAAATCTTGTTGTACAGAGTATCTCTCTCCCCACAGTAAACGTAGGTATTGTGTAGATCTCAATAATCCACTGAATTACAATGCGAAACGAGCAAATACTACGCCCACAACGCAACAAATGATAGAGAGCTCTTCCAGTCGTCAATAATTCATTGATGTAGACATATAACAGTTTCTTCTTTTCACGCTGCACAAAAATAGCTGGATGTAGTTACCAATTTCAAAGATTGAAATAAACCTCCCTGCCAGATACAAATCTACGTATTGCAAGCAAAGAAGCGATTTATGCAAATCGCACAACAAACAAGCTCTGTCGAAACCATTATCAATAATTGAATGATTTACTTCTGTAACGTTATTTCTACTACACAAACCAACATAATTTAGCGTACTTGTCACTATTTTGAAGAACAAATGTGTAGAAACTATATTGCTCACACCCTAGCCCAAACGACAGGAATCTCTTAATCTTGTCGATAATTCACTGAATTGGAAGTTTAAAAGGCCATTGACAGCAATCCCAAAATAAACTTCAGTAAGAACATCCCTTCGTCAACAACTAACATAGTTGAACGTGGAAGAAGAAATTTCACACATATCACACAACAAACTTCCAATTGTCAATAATTCAATTATTTACGTAAGTAATCACTGATATCACATAGATAACACAATTTTTGGCAGTGCACTCTTCCCATTCTCGCAAATTCAGACAATGTAGTGGGTTCAAATCATATCTCTCACAAGGCATAACAAACGCAATTGACTGTTCCATTCTAAGTAACCACTGAATTAGAATGGAGAAAATCCAGTTTCCCGTACAAATATGCAACAGATGACAGTGTGTATATCCCATTGCAATAGTCGCTTCCGTTGTATTTCTATCAAGGTCTATCTCTCACATCCCACATTCTCGATGGGTAACAGAATTGAGTGTGGAACAAACAAATTAATTCACACCGCCCATAATTCACTGAACTACATGTGAATAATGGGATTTGTCGTACAACCGACAACTTATTACAATAATCTGCTCGTCTTCTCAGTAATTCACAGAATAAAGTATGTGCAAGTGATATCTCTCACACCCCACAGCAAACTTTCCGTTCTCAGTAAATCAAAGAACTGTGAGTGTAATCATCCATTTCTCTTACAAACTATAATTAAGACAGTACACTGATTTCATTCTCAGCAACTCTCACAAGAAAATCTGTGTAAATAACATATCTCCCCCCCAACAATAAATGTAGTTATTGTGCAAATCTCAGTAATCCGCTGAACTACCATGGGAAACGAGCAATTACTACTCCCGCCACGCAACAATTGATAGAGAGCTCTTCCAGTCCTCAATAATTAATTGACGTAGACAGATAACAGCTTCCTCTTATCACGCTGCACAAAAACGGCTGGATGCAGTTCCCAATTTCAATACTTGAAAGAAACCTTTCTCCCAGATACAATTCTGCGTATTTGGAAGCAAAGAAGCGATTTCTGAAAATCTGACAGCAAACGAGCTCAGCAGAAACCATTATCAATAATTCAATGATTTATTTTTGAAACAAGGTATTTCTGCTACAACAACCAACATAACGTAGCGTAGTTTTCACTATTTTGATGAATAAAATGTCTAAAAACTTTATTGCTCACATCCTAGCCCAAACGACAAGAATCTCTTAATCTTGTTGACAATCCACTGAATTGGAAGTTTAACAGGCCATTGACAGCAATCCCAAAAGAAACTTTAGTGAGAACATCTCTTCGTCAAGAACTAACATAGTTGCTCGTGGAAGAAGAAATTTCACACATATCACACAACAAACTTCCAATTGTCAATAATTCAACTATTTATTTAAGTAATTAGTGTTTTCTCATATATAACATAACGTTGGGCATGTGCACTCTTCCTATTCTCACGAATTCAGACAATGTAGTGGGTTGAAATCATATCACTGAGAAGGCATAACAAACTAAATTGACTGTTCCATCCTTAGTAGTCCACTGAGTTATAATGTTGTCCGTCCAAACATGCAACAGATGACAGAGAGCATTTCGCATTTGAATAGTTGCTTCCGTTGTATTTCTAAAAATATCTATCTCTCACATCCCACAGCAAATGATCGTGTGCTGTACATTTTCTCGATGGTTAACAGAACTGAGTGTGGAACAAGCAATTTAATTCACATGGAAGAGGAAACTTTCCATTGTTCATTATTCACTGATCTACATGTGAATAATGGGAATTCTCGTACAACCCACAACTTATGACAATATTCTGTTTTCACTCTCAGTGCTTCACAGATTTTCACACCCTACAACAGTATTCCCATTCTCTGTAATCAAATAATTATATATGTACTCATCCATTCCTCTTACAAACCATAACGAAGACAGTGCACTAATTCCATTCTTAGCAACTCTGAGAAGAAAATTTGTATAAATAATATCTCTCACCCCACAATAAATGTAGTTATTGTGCAAATCTCAATAATCCGCTGAATTGCCATTGGAAACGAGCTATTACTACTGCTGCCACCCAACAAATGATAGAGGGCTCTTCCAGTCGTTAATAATTCATTGGAGGCGACATATAACAGCTTCTTCTTTTCACGCTGCACAAAAACGGCCAAATGCAGTAACCAATTCCAATAATTCAAAGAAACCTCTCTCACAGATACGAATCTACGTTTTGCAAGCAGAGAAGCGATTTCTGCAAATATCACAACAAGTGAGGTCTGCAGAAACCATTATCAATAATTCAATGATTCACTTCTGTAACAAGTTATTTCTACTAAACCAACCAACATAATATAGCGTACTTGTCACTATTTTGAAGAATATAATGTGGAGAACCTATATTTCTCTCACCTAGCCAAAACGATAGGAATATCTTAATCTTGTCGATAATTCACTGAATTGGAAGTTTAACAGGGTATTGACAGCAATCCCAAAAGAAACTTCAGTGAAAACATCTCTTCGTCAAGAACTAACATAATTGCACTAGGAAGAAGAAATTTGACACATATCACACAACAAACTTCCAATTGTCAATAATTCAATTATTTACTTAAGTAATTAGTGATTTCACATATATAACATAACATTGGGCAGTGCACTCTTCCCATTCTCGCGTATTCAGACAATGTAGTGAGTTGAAATCCAATCTCTCACAAGGCACAACAAACGCAATTGGATGTTCCATTCTCAGTCATCCACTGAATTAGGATGGAGAAAACCAATTTCCCCGTCCAAATATGCAACAGATGACAGTGTGGACTTGCCATTTCAATAGATGCTTTCGTTGTATTTCTAACAAGGTCTATCTCCTACATCCCTCGGCAAATGATTGTGTGCTGTACACATTCTCGATGGATAATAGAATTGAGTGTGGAACAAGCAATTTAATTCACACCGCAGAGGAAACTTTCCATTGTCCATAATTCCCTGATCTGCATGTGAATACTGGCATTTTTCCTACAACCCACAACTTATAACAGTATTCTGTTCGCATTCTCAGTGATTCACACAATGAAATATGTGCAAATGATACCTCTCACAACCTAGAACAATCTTCCCATTGTCTGTAATCCAATAATTATATGTGTACTCATCCATTTCTCTTACAACCCATAATGAAGACAGTGCACTGATTCCATTCTAAGTAACTCTCACAAGAAAACCTGTGTAAATAATATCTCTTCCCTCACAATAAATGTAGCTAGTGTGCAAATCTCAATAATCCGCTGAATTACCATTGGAAACGAACAATTGCTACTTCCGCTATGCAACAAATGATAGAGAGCACTTCTAGTCGTCAATAATTTATTGAAGTAGACATATAACAGCTTCTTCTTCTCACGCTGCACAAAAATGGCTGGATGCAGTCACCATTTTTAATAATTGAAAGAAACCTCTCTCCCAGATACAAATCAACGTATTGCAGGCAAAGAAGCGATTTCTGCAAATCCCAAAACAAAAGGGATCTGCAGAAACCGTTATCAATAATTCAATGATTTACTTCTGTAACAAGTTATTTCTACTACACCAACCAACATAATAGAGCGTACTTGTCTCTATTTTGAAGAATAAAACGTGTAGACCCTATGTTGCTCACACCCGAGCACAAAGGACAGGAATCTCTTAATCTTGTCGATAATTCACTGAATTGGATGTTTAACAGGCCATGGACAGCAATCTAAAAGGAAACTTGAATGAGAATATCCCTATCACAGAACAAAGTTCCAATTGTGAATAATTCAATTGTTTACGTAAGTAAACAGAAATTTCACATATATAACATAACTTTGCGCAGTGCACACTTCCCATTCTCGCGATTTCAGACAATGTACTGCATTGAAATCATATTTCTCACAAGACATAGAAAATGCAATTGACTGTTCCATTCTCAGCAATCCACTGAAGTAAGATGGAGAAACCCCTGTTGTCCGTCCTAATATGCAACAGATGACAGTGTGTATTTCCCATTTCAACAGTTACTTCCATTGTATTTCTAAGAAGGCCTGTCTGTCTCATCCCACAGCAAATGATTGTGTGCTGTAAACATTCTCGACTGATAACAGAATTGAGAGTGGAACAAGCAATTTAATTCCCACCGTGGAGGAAACTTTCCACTGTCTATAATTCACTGATCTACATGTGAATAATGGGAATTATAGTACAACCCACAACTTATGACAGCATTCTGTTCATATTCCCAGTGATTCGCAGAATAACATATGTGCAAATGATATCTCTCACACCTTTCAACAAACTTCCCATTATCTGTAATTCAAAGAATTATATGTGTAATCATCCATTTCTCTTACAACCTCTTAATGAGGACAGGGCATTGATTCCATTTTCAGTGAGTCTCACAATAAATCTTGTTGTAAATAGTATCTCTCGCCCCACAGTAAACGTAGGTATTGTGGAAATCTCAATAATCCACTGAATTACAATGCGAAACGAGCAAATACTACGCCCACAACGCAACAAATGATAGAAAGCTCTTCCAGTCGTCAATAATTCATTGATGTAGACATATAACAGCTTCTTCTTTTCACGCTGCACAAAAATAGCTGGATTTAGTTACCAATTTCAAAAATTGAAATAAACCTCTCTCCCAGATACAAATCTACGTATTGCAAGCAAAGAAGAGATTTATGCAAATCGCACAACAAACAATCTCTGTAGAAACCATTATCAATAATTGAATGATTTACTTCTGTAACGTTATTTCTACTACACAAACCAACATAATTTTCTGTACTTGTCACTATTTTGAAGAATAAAATGTGTAGAATCTATATTGCTCACACCCTAGCCCAAACGACAGGAATCTTTTAATCTTGTCGATAATTCACTGAGTTGGAAGTTTAAAAGGCCGTTGACAGCAGTCCCAAAATAAAATTCAGTAAGAAAATCCCTTCGTCAACAACTAACATAATTGAACGTGAAAGAAGAAATTTCACACATATCACACAACAAACTTCCAATTGTCAATAATTCAATTATTTACGTAAGTAATCACTGATATCACATAGATAACATAACTTTCGGAAGTGCACTCTTCCCATTCTCGCAAATTCAGACAATGTAGTGGGTTGAAATCATATCTCTCACAAGGCATAACAAAAGCAATTGACTGTTCCATTCTAAGTAACCACTGAATTAGAATGGAGAAAACCCAGTTGCCCGTACAAATATGCAACAAATGACAGTGTGTATTTCCCATTGCAATAGTCGTTTCCGTTGTATTTCTAGCAAGGTCTATCTCTCACATCCCACATTCTCGATGGGTAACAGAATAATTGACTGTGGTACAAACAAATTAATTCACACCGCATATAATTCACTGATCTACATGTGAATAATGGGATTTGTCGTACAACCGACAACTTATTACAGTAATCTGCTCGTCTTCTCAGTAATTCACAGAATAAAATATGTGCAAGTAATATATCTGACACCCCACAGCAAACTTTCCGTTCTCTGTAAATCAAAGAAGAGTGAGTGTAAACATCCATTTCTCTTGCAAACCATAATGAAGACAGTACACTGATTTCATTCTCATCAACTCTCACAAGAAAATCTGTGTAAATACCATATCTCCCCCCCAACAATAAATGTAGTTATTGTGCAAATCTCAGTAATCCGCTGAACTACCATGGGAAACGAGCAATTACTACTCCCGCCACGCAACAATTGATAGAGAGCTCTTCCAGTCGTCAATAATTAATTGACGTAGACATATCACAACTTCCTCTTATCACGCTGCACAAAAAAGGCTGGATGCAGTTACCAATTTCAATACTTGAAAGAAACCTTTCTCCCAGATACAATTCTGCGTATTTGGAAGCAAAGAAGCGATTTCTGAAAATCCGACAGCAAACGAGCTCAGCAGAAACCATTGTCAATAATTCAATGATTTAATTTTGTAACAAGTTATTTCTACTACATCAACCAACATAACGTAGCGTAGTTTTCACTATTTTGAAGAATAAAATGTCTAGAAACTTTATTGCTCACACCATAGCCCAAACGACAGGAATCTCTTAATCTTGTTGACAATCCACTGAATTGGAAGTTTAACAGGCTATTGACAGCAATCCCAAAAGAAACTTTAGTGAGAACATAGAACTAACATAATTGCTCGTGGAAGAAGAAATTTCACACATATCACACAACAAACTTCCAATTGTCAATAATTCAACTATTTATTTAAGTAATTAGTGTTTTCTCATATATAACATAACGTTGGGCATGTGCACTCTTCCTATTCTCGTGAATTCAGAAAATGTAGTGGGTTGAAATCATATCGCTCACAAGGCATACTAAACTAAATTGACTGTTCCATCCTCAGTAATCCACTGAGTTATAATGGAGAAAACCCTGTTGCCCGTCCAAATATGCAACAGATGACAGAGAGCATTTCGTATTTGAATAGTTGCTTCCGTTGTATTTCTAAAAATATCTATCTCTCACATCCGACAGCAAATGATCGTGTGCTGTACATTTTCTCGATGGTTAACAGAACTGAGTGTGGAACAAGCAATTTAATTCACACGGAAGAGGAAACTTTCCATTGTCAATTATTCACTGATCTACATGTGAATAATGGGAATTCTCGTACAACCCACAACTTATGACAATATTCTGTTTTCATTCTCAGTGCTTCACAGAATGAAAAAAGAGCCAGTGATAATTTTCACACCCTACAACAACATTTCCATTCTCTGTAATCCAATAATTATATGTGTACTCATCCATTTCTCTTACAACCCATAACGAAGACAGTGCACTGATTCCATTCTCAGCAACTCTGAGAAGAAAATTTGTATAAATAATATCTCTCACCCCACAATAAATGTAGTTATTGTGCAAATCTCAATAATCCGCTTAATTACCATTGGAAACGAGCTAATACTACTGCTGCCACCCAACAAATGATAGAGGGCTCTTCCAGTCGTTAATAATTCATTGGAGGAGACATATAACAGCTTCTTCTTTTCACGCTGCATAAAAACGGCTAAATGCAGTAACCAATTCCAATAATTCAAAGAAACCTCTCTCACAGATACAAATCTACGTTTTGCAAGCAGAGAAGCGATTTCTGGAAATCCCACCACAAGTGAGGTCTGCAGAAACCATTATCAATAATTCAATGATTCACTTCTGTAACAAGTTATTTCTACTAAACCAAACAACATAATATAGCGTACTTGTCTCTATTTTGAAGAATACAATGTGGAGAACCTATATTTCTCTCACCTAGCCAAAACGATAGGAATATCTTAATCTTGTCGATAATTCACTGAATTGGAAGTTTAACAGGCTATTGACAGCAATCCCAAAAGAAACTTCAGTGAAAACATCTCTTCGTTAAGAAGTAACATAATTGCACGAGGAAGAAGAAATTTGACACATATCACACAACAAACTTCCAATTGAAAATAATTCAATTATTTACTTAAGTAATCAGTGATTTCACATATATAACATAACATTGGGCAGTGCACTCTTCCCATTCTCGCGTATTCAGACAATGTAGTGGGTTGAAATCCAATCTCTCACAAGGCACAACAAACGCAACTGGATGTTCCATTCTCAGTAATCCACTGAATTAGGATGGAGAAAACCAATTTCCCCGTCCAAATATGCAACAGATGACAGTGTGGACTTGCCATTTCAATAGATGCTTTCGTTGTATTTCTAACAAGTCTATCCCCTACATCCCTTTGCAAATGATTGTGTGCTGTATACATTCTCGATGGATAACAGAATTGAGTGTGAAACAAGCAATTTAATTCACACCGCAGAAGAAACTTTCCATTGTCCATAATTCACTGATCTGCATGTGAATAATGGCATTTCTCCTACAACCCACAACTTATCAAATATTCTTTTCGTATTCTCAGTGATTCACAGAATGAAATATGTGCAAATTATATCTCTCACAACCTAGAAGAGTCTGCCCATTGTCTGTAATCCAAGAATTATATGTGTACTCATCCATTTCTCTTACAACCCATAATGAAGGCAGTGCACTTATTCCATTCACAGTAACTCACACAAGAAAATCTGTGTAAATAATATCTCTTCCCCAACAATAAATGTAGCTAGTGTGCAAATCTCAATAATCCGCTGAGTTACCATTGGAAACGAACAATTGCTACTCCCGCTACGCAACAAATGATAGAGAGCACTTCCAGTCGTCAGTAATTCATTGAAGTAGACATATAACAACTTCTTCTTCTCACGCTGCACAAAAATGGCTTGATGCAGTCACCAATTTTAATAATTGAAAGAAACCTCTCTCCCAGATACAAATCTACGCATTGCAGGCAAAGAAGCGATTTCTGCAAATCCCACAACAAACGAGATCTGCAGAAACCGTTATCAATAATTCAATGATTTACGTCTGTAAGAAGTTATTTCTACTACACCAACCAACATAATAAAGCGTACTTGTCTCTATTTTGAAGAATAACATTTGTAGACCCTATGTTGCTCACACCGTAGCCCAAAGGACAGGAATCTCTTAATCTTGTCGATAATTCACTGAATTGGATGTTTAACAGTTCATGGACAGCAATCTAAAAGGAAACTTCAGTAAGAATATCCCTTCATCAACAACTAACATAATTGCAAGTGGAAGAAGAAATTTCAAACATATCACAAAACAAACTTCCAATTGTGAATAATTCAATTGCTTACGTAAGTAAGCAGTAATTTCACAAATATAACATAACTTTGCGCAGTGCACTCTTCCCATTCTCGCGATTTCAGACAATGTAGTGCGTTGAAATCATATCTCTCACAAGGCATAGCAAATGCAATTGACTGCTGCGTTCTTAGCAATCCACTGAAGTAAGATGGAGAAACCCCTGTTGTCCGTCCGAATATGCAACAGATGACAGTGTGTCTTTCCCATTTCAACAGTTGCTTCCGTTGTATTTCTAACAAGGTCTATCTGTCTCATCCCACAGCAAATGATTGTGTGCTGTACACATTCTCGACTGATAACAGAATTGAGAGTGGAACAAGCAATTTAATTCACACCGTAGAGGAAACTTCCACTGTCTATAATTCACTGATCTACATGTGAATAATGGGAATTATCGTACAACCCACAACTTATGACAGCATTCTGTTCGTATTCTCAGTGATTCGCAGAATAAAATATGCGCAAATGATATCTCTCACACCTTTCAACAAACTTCCCATTATTTGTAATTCAAAGAATTATATGTGTAATCATCCATTTCTCTCACAACCCATAATGAAGACAGGGCATTGATTTCATTTTCAGTGACTCTCACAATAAATCTTGTTGTACAGAGTATCTCTCTCCCCACAGTAAACGTAGGTATTGTGTAGATCTCAATAATCCACTGAATTACAATGCGAAACGAGCAAATACTACGCCCACAACGCAACAAATGATAGAGAGCTCTTCCAGTCGTCAATAATTCATTGATGTAGACATATAACAGTTTCTTCTTTTCACGCTGCACAAAAATAGCTGGATGTAGTTACCAATTTCAAAGATTGAAATAAACCTCCCTGCCAGATACAAATCTACGTATTGCAAGCAAAGAAGCGATTTATGCAAATCGCACAACAAACAAGCTCTGTCGAAACCATTATCAATAATTGAATGATTTACTTCTGTAACGTTATTTCTACTACACAAACCAACATAATTTAGCGTACTTGTCACTATTTTGAAGAACAAATGTGTAGAAACTATATTGCTCACACCCTAGCCCAAACGACAGGAATCTCTTAATCTTGTCGATAATTCACTGAATTGGAAGTTTAAAAGGCCATTGACAGCAATCCCAAAATAAACTTCAGTAAGAACATCCCTTCGTCAATAACTAACATAATTGAACGTGGAAGAATAAATTTCACACATATCACACAACAAACATACAATTGTCAATAATTCATCTATTTATGTAAGTAATTAGTGTTTTCAAAAAATATAACATAACGTTGGGCATGTGCACTCTTCCTATTCTCGCGAATTCAGATAATGTAGTGGGTTGAAATCATATCATTCACAAGGCATAACAAACTAAATTGACTTTTCCATCCTCAGTAATCCACTGAGTCATAATGGAGAAAACCCTGTTGCCCGTCCAAATATGCAAAAGATGACAGAGCGCATTTCGCATTTGAATAGTTGCTTCCTTTGTATTTATAAAAATATCTATCTCTTACATCCCACAGCAAATGATCGTGTGCTGTACACATTCTCAATGGATAACAGAACTGAGGGTGGAACAAGCAATTTAATTCACACGGCAGAGCAAACTTTTCATTGTCGAGTATTCACTGATCTACATGTGAATAATGGAAATTCTCGTACAATCCACAACTTATGACAATTTTCTGTTTTCATTCTCAGTGCTTCACAGAAAGAAATAAGTTCAAGTGATAATTTTCAGACCCTATAACAACCTTCCCATTCTCTGTAATCAAATAATTATAAGTGTACTAGACAGTGCACTGTTTCTATTCTCAGCCACTCTGAGAAGAAAATCTGTGTAAATAATATCTCTCACCCCACAATAAATCTAGTTATTGTGCAAATCTCAATAATCCGCTGAATTACCATTGGAAATGAGCTATTACTACTGCTGCCACCCAACAAATGATAGAGGGCTCTTCCAGTCGTTAATAATTCATTGAAGGAGACATATTACAGCTTCTTCTTTTCACACTGCACAAAAATGGCTAAATGCAGTAACCAATTTCAATAATTCAAAGAAATCTCTCTCACAGATACAAATCTACGTTTTGCAAGCAGAGAAGCGATTTCTGCAAATATCACAACAACCGAGGTCTGCAGAAACCATTATCAATAATTCAATGATTAACTTCTCTACCAAGTTATTTCTACTAAACCAACCAACATTATATATCGTACTTGTCACTATTTTGAAGAATATAATGTGGAGAACCTATATTGCTCTCACCTAGCCAAAACGATAGGAATATCTAAATCTTGTCGATAATTCACTGAATAGGAAGTTTAACAGGCTATTGACAGCAATCCCAAAAGAAACTTCAGTGAAAACATATCTTCGTCAGGAACTAACAAAATAGCACGAGGAAGAAGAAATTTGACTCATATCACACAACAAACTTCCAATTCTCAATAATTAAATTATTTACTTAAGTAATCAGTAATTTCACATATATAACATAACTTAGGGCAGTGCATTCTTCCAATTCTCGCGTATTCAGACAATGTAGTGGGTTGAAATCCAATCTCTCACAAGGCTAGCGAAGCTTTTACTATTTTGATGAATAAAATATTTAGAACCTATATTGCTCACATCCTAGCCCAAATCATAGGAATCTCTTAATCTTGTCGATAATTCACTGAATTGGAAGTTTAACAGGCCATTGACAGCAATCCCAAAATAAACTTCAGTGAGAACATCTCTTCGTCAGGAACTCACATAATTGCACGTGGAAGAAAAAATTTCACACATATCACAGAACAATCTTCCAATTATCAGTAATTCAATAATTTAAGTAAGTAATCGTGATTTCACGTATATAACATAACTATGGGCAGTGCACACTTCCCATTCTCGCGAATTCAGACAATGTAGTGGTTTGAAATCATATCTCTCACAAGTCATAACAAACTCAATTGACTGATCAATTCTCAATAATCCACTGAACTAGGCGGGAGAAAACCCAGTTGCCCGTCCAAATATGCAACAGATGACGGTGTGTATTTTCCATTTCAATAGTTGCTTCCATTGTATTTCTCTCAGATCCCACAGCAAATGATTGTGTGCTGTACACATTCTCGATGGATAACATAATTGAGTGTGGAACAAGCAATTTTATTCACACTGCAGCGGAAACAATCCATTGTCCATAATTCGCTGATCTACATGTGAATAATGAGATTTCTCGCTCAACCCACAACTTATGACATTATTCTGTTCGTATTCTCAGTAATTCACAGAATTAAATATGTGCAAGTGATATCTCTCACACCCGACAACAAACTTCCCATTCTCTGTAATTCAAAGAATTGTATGCGTGATCATCCATTTCTCTTACAACCCATAACGAAGACAGTGCACTGATTCCATTCTCAGTAACTTTGACAAGAAAATCTGTGTAAATACTGTCTCTCACTCCACAATAAACGTAGATATTGCGCAAATCTGAATAATACGTTGCATTTCGTGGGTAACGAGAATTTACTACTCCCACCACACCACAAAGGATAGAGAGCTCTTCCAGTCGTCAATAACTCATTGAAGTAGACATAAAATAGCTTCTTCTTTTCACGCTGCACAAAAGAAACTTGATGCCGTTACCAATTTAAATAATTGAAGAAACCTCTCTCCCAGATACG
Source organism: Mobula hypostoma (assembly GCF_963921235.1). Classification (NCBI taxonomy): domain Eukaryota; kingdom Metazoa; phylum Chordata; class Chondrichthyes; order Myliobatiformes; family Myliobatidae; genus Mobula; species Mobula hypostoma. The sequence goes on along the minus strand of NW_026948175.1, from coordinate 43,954 downwards.
AATCTACGTAATGCAAGCAAAGAAGCGATTTCTGCAAATCCCACAACAAGCTAGATTTGCAGAAAATATTATTAATAATTCAATGATTTACTTCTGTAACAAGTTATTTCTACTGCACCAACCTACATAATATAGCGTAGTTTTCACTATTTTGAAGATTAAAATGTGTAGAACCTATATTGCTCACACCCTAGCGTAAAGGACAGGAATCTCTTACTCTTGCCGATAATTCACTGAATTGGAAGTTTAACAGGCAATTGACATCAATCCCAAAATAAACTTCAGTGAGAGCACCTCTTCGTCAAGAACTGACATAATTGCACGTGGAAGAAGAAATTTCGCACATGTCACAGAACAATCTTCCAATTATCAGTAATTCAATAATTTACGTAAGTAATCGTGATTTCACGTATATAACATAACTATGGGCAGTGCACACTTCCCATTCTCGCGAATTCAGACAATGTAGTGGTTTGAAATCATATCTCTCACAAGTCATAACAAACTCAATTGACTGATCAATTCTCAATAATCCACTGAACTAGGCGGGAGAAAACCCAGTTGCCCGTCCAAATATGCAACAGATGACGGTGTGTATTTTCCATTTCAATAGTTGCTTCCATTGTATTTCTCTCAGATCCCACAGCAAATGATTGTGTGCTGTACACATTCTCGATGGATAACATAATTGAGTGTGGAACAAGCAATTTTATTCACACTGCAGCGGAAACAATCCATTGTCCATAATTCGCTGATCTACATGTGAATAATGAGATTTCTCGCTCAACCCACAACTTATGACATTATTCTGTTCGTATTCTCAGTAATTCACAGAATTAAATATGTGCAAGTGATATCTCTCACACCCGACAACAAACTTCCCATTCTCTGTAATTCAAAGAATTGTATGCGTGATCATCCATTTCTCTTACAACCCATAACGAAGACAGTGCACTGATTCCATTCTCAGTAACTTTGACAAGAAAATCTGTGTTAATACTGTCTCTCACTCCACAATAAACGTAGATATTGCGCAAATCTGAATAATACGTTGCATTTCGTGGGTAACGAGAATTTACTACTCCCACCACACCACAAAGGATAGAGAGCTCTTCCAGTCGTCAATAACTCATTGAAGTAGACATAAAATAGCTTCTTCTTTTCACGCTGCACAAAAGAAGCTTGATGCCGTTACCAATTTAAATAATTGAAGAAACCTCTCTCCCAGATACGAATCTACGTAATATAAGCAAAGAAGCGATTTCTGCAAATCCCACAACAAGCTAGATTTGCAGAAAATATTATTAATAATTCAATGATTTACTTCTGTAACAAGTTATTTCTACTGCACCAACCTACATAATATAGCGTAGTTTTCACTATTTTGAAGATTAAAATGTGTAGAACCTATATTGCTCACACCCTAGCGTAAAGGACAGGAATCTCTTACTCTTGCCGATAATTCACTGAATTGGAAGTTTAACAGGCAATTGACATCAATCCCAAAATAAACTTCAGTGAGAGCACCTCTTCGTCAAGAACTGACATAATTGCACGTGGAAGAAGAAATTTCGCACATGTCACAGAACAATCTTCCAATTATCAGTAATTCAATAATTTACGTAAGTAATCGTGATTTCACGTATATAACATAACTATGGGCAGTGCACACTTCCCATTCTCGCGAATTCAGACAATGTAGTGGTTTGAAATCATATCTCTCACAAGTCATAACAAACTCAATTGACTGATCAATTCTCAATAATCCACTGAACTAGGCGGGAGAAAACCCAGTTGCCCGTCCAAATATGCAACAGATGACGGTGTGTATTTTCCATTTCAATAGTTGCTTCCATTGTATTTCTCTCAGATCCCACAGCAAATGATTGTGTGCTGTACACATTCTCGATGGATAACATAATTGAGTGTGGAACAAGCAATTTTATTCACACTGCAGCGGAAACAATCCATTGTCCATAATTCGCTGATCTACATGTGAATAATGAGATTTCTCGCTCAACCCACAACTTATGACATTATTCTGTTCGTATTCTCAGTAATTCACAGAATTAAATATGTGCAAGTGATATCTCTCACACCCGACAACAAACTTCCCATTCTCTGTAATTCAAAGAATTGTATGCGTGATCATCCATTTCTCTTACAACCCATAACGAAGACAGTGCACTGATTCCATTCTCAGTAACTTTGACAAGAAAATCTGTGTTAATACTGTCTCTCACTCCACAATAAACGTAGATATTGCGCAAATCTGAATAATACGTTGCATTTCGTGGGTAACGAGAATTTACTACTCCCACCACACCACAAAGGATAGAGAGCTCTTCCAGTCGTCAATAACTCATTGAAGTAGACATAAAATAGCTTCTTCTTTTCACGCTGCACAAAAGAAGCTTGATGCCGTTACCAATTTAAATAATTGAAGAAACCTCTCTCCCAGATACGAATCTACGTAATATAAGCAAAGAAGCGATTTCTGCAAATCCCACAACAAGCTAGATTTGCAGAAAATATTATTAATAATTCAATGATTTACTTCTGTAACAAGTTATTTCTACTGCACCAACCTACATAATATAACGTAGTTTTCACTATTTTGAAGATTAAAATGTGTAGAACCTATATTGCTCACACCCTAGCGTAAAGGACAGGAATCTCTTACTCTTGCCGATAATTCACTGAATTGGAAGTTTAACAGGCAATTGACATCAATCCCAAAATAAACTTCAGTGAGAGCACCTCTTCGTCAAGACCTGACATAATTGCACGTGGAAGAAGAAATTTCGCACATGTCACAGAACAATCTTCCAATTATCAGTAATTCAATAATTTACGTAAGTAATCGTGATTTCACGTATATAACATAACTATGGGCAGTGCACACTTCCCATTCTCGCGAATTCAGACAATGTAGTGGTTTGAAATCATATCTCTCACAAGTCATAACAAACTCAATTGACTGATCAATTCTCAATAATCCACTGAACTAGGCGGGAGAAAACCCAGTTGCCCGTCCAAATATGCAACAGATGACGGTGTGTATTTTCCATTTCAATAGTTGCTTCCATTGTATTTCTCTCAGATCCCACAGCAAATGATTGTGTGCTGTACACATTCTCGATGGATAACATAATTGAATGTGGAACAAGCAATTTTATTCACACTGCAGCGGAAACAATCCATTGTCCATAATTCGCTGATCTACATGTGAATAATGAGATTTCTCGCTCAACCCACAACTTATGACATTATTCTGTTCGTATTCTCAGTAATTCACAGAATTAAATATGTGCAAGTGATATCTCTCACACCCGACAACAAACTTCCCATTCTCTGTAATTCAAAGAATTGTATGCGTGATCATCCATTTCTCTTACAACCCATAACGAAGACAGTGCACTGATTCCATTCTCAGTAACTTTGACAAGAAAATCTGTGTTAATACTGTCTCTCACTCCACAATAAACGTAGATATTGCGCAAATCTGAATAATACGTTGCATTTCGTGGGTAACGAGAATTTACTACTCCCACCACACCACAAAGGATAGAGAGCTCTTCCAGTCGTCAATAACTCATTGAAGTAGACATAAAATAGCTTCTTCTTTTCACGCTGCACAAAAGAAACTTGATGCCGTTACCAATTTAAATAATTGAAGAAACCTCTCTCCCAGATACGAATCTACGTAATGCAAGCAAAGAAGCGATTTCTGCAAATCCCACAACAAGCTAGATTTGCAGAAAATATTATTAATAATTCAATGATTTACTTCTGTAACAAGTTATTTCTACTGCACCAACCTACATAATATAGCGTAGTTTTCACTATTTTGAAGATTAAAATGTGTAGAACCTATATTGCTCACACCCTAGCGTAAAGGACAGGAATCTCTTACTCTTGCCGATAATTCACTGAATTGGAAGTTTAACAGGCAATTGACATCAATCCCAAAATAAACTTCAGTGAGAGCACCTCTTCGTCAAGAACTGACATAATTGCACGTGGAAGAAGAAATTTCGCACATGTCACAGAACAATCTTCCAATTATCAGTAATTCAATAATTTACGTAAGTAATCGTGATTTCACGTATATAACATAACTATGGGCAGTGCACACTTCCCATTCTCGCGAATTCAGACAATGTAGTGGTTTGAAATCATATCTCTCACAAGTCATAACAAACTCAATTGACTGATCAATTCTCAATAATCCACTGAACTAGGCGGGAGAAAACCCAGTTGCCCGTCCAAATATGCAACAGATGACGGTGTGTATTTTCCATTTCAATAGTTGCTTCCATTGTATTTCTCTCAGATCCCACAGCAAATGATTGTGTGCTGTACACATTCTCGATGGATAACATAATTGAGTGTGGAACAAGCAATTTTATTCACACTGCAGCGGAAACAATCCATTGTCCATAATTCGCTGATCTACATGTGAATAATGAGATTTCTCGCTCAACCCACAACTTATGACATTATTCTGTTCGTATTCTCAGTAATTCACAGAATTAAATATGTGCAAGTGATATCTCTCACACCCGACAACAAACTTCCCATTCTCTGTAATTCAAAGAATTGTATGCGTGATCATCCATTTCTCTTACAACCCATAACGAAGACAGTGCACTGATTCCATTCTCAGTAACTTTGACAAGAAAATCTGTGTAAATACTGTCTCTCACTCCACAATAAACGTAGATATTGCGCAAATCTGAATAATACGTTGCATTTCGTGGGTAACGAGAATTTACTACTCCCACCACACCACAAAGGATAGAGAGCTCTTCCAGTCGTCAATAACTCATTGAAGTAGACATAAAATAGCTTCTTCTTTTCACGCTGCACAAAAGAAACTTGATGCCGTTACCAATTTAAATAATTGAAGAAACCTCTCTCCCAGATACGAATCTACGTAATGCAAGCAAAGAAGCGATTTCTGCAAATCCCACAACAAGCTAGATTTGCAGAAAATATTATTAATAATTCAATGATTTACTTCTGTAACAAGTTATTTCTACTGCACCAACCTACATAATATAGCGTAGTTTTCACTATTTTGAAGATTAAAATGTGTAGAACCTATATTGCTCACACCCTAGCGTAAAGGACAGGAATCTCTTACTCTTGCCGATAATTCACTGAATTGGAAGTTTAACAGGCAATTGACATCAATCCCAAAATAAACTTCAGTGAGAGCACCTCTTCGTCAAGAACTGACATAATTGCACGTGGAAGAAGAAATTTCGCACATGTCACAGAACAATCTTCCAATTATCAGTAATTCAATAATTTACGTAAGTAATCGTGATTTCACGTATATAACATAACTATGGGCAGTGCACACTTCCCATTCTCGCGAATTCAGACAATGTAGTGGTTTGAAATCATATCTCTCACAAGTCATAACAAACTCAATTGACTGATCAATTCTCAATAATCCACTGAACTAGGCGGGAGAAAACCCAGTTGCCCGTCCAAATATGCAACAGATGACGGTGTGTATTTTCCATTTCAATAGTTGCTTCCATTGTATTTCTCTCAGATCCCACAGCAAATGATTGTGTGCTGTACACATTCTCGATGGATAACATAATTGAGTGTGGAACAAGCAATTTTATTCACACTGCAGCGGAAACAATCCATTGTCCATAATTCGCTGATCTACATGTGAATAATGAGATTTCTCGCTCAACCCACAACTTATGACATTATTCTGTTCGTATTCTCAGTAATTCACAGAATTAAATATGTGCAAGTGATATCTCTCACACCCGACAACAAACTTCCCATTCTCTGTAATTCAAAGAATTGTATGCGTGATCATCCATTTCTCTTACAACCCATAACGAAGACAGTGCACTGATTCCATTCTCAGTAACTTTGACAAGAAAATCTGTGTTAATACTGTCTCTCACTCCACAATAAACGTAGATATTGCGCAAATCTGAATAATACGTTGCATTTCGTGGGTAACGAGAATTTACTACTCCCACCACACCACAAAGGATAGAGAGCTCTTCCAGTCGTCAATAACTCATTGAAGTAGACATAAAATAGCTTCTTCTTTTCACGCTGCACAAAAGAAGCTTGATGCCGTTACCAATTTAAATAATTGAAGAAACCTCTCTCCCAGATACGAATCTACGTAATATAAGCAAAGAAGCGATTTCTGCAAATCCCACAACAAGCTAGATTTGCAGAAAATATTATTAATAATTCAATGATTTACTTCTGTAACAAGTTATTTCTACTGCACCAACCTACATAATATAGCGTAGTTTTCACTATTTTGAAGATTAAAATGTGTAGAACCTATATTGCTCACACCCTAGCGTAAAGGACAGGAATCTCTTACTCTTGCCGATAATTCACTGAATTGGAAGTTTAACAGGCAATTGACATCAATCCCAAAATAAACTTCAGTGAGAGCACCTCTTCGTCAAGAACTGACATAATTGCACGTGGAAGAAGAAATTTCGCACATGTCACAGAACAATCTTCCAATTATCAGTAATTCAATAATTTACGTAAGTAATCGTGATTTCACGTATATAACATAACTATGGGCAGTGCACACTTCCCATTCTCGCGAATTCAGACAATGTAGTGGTTTGAAATCATATCTCTCACAAGTCATAACAAACTCAATTGACTGATCAATTCTCAATAATCCACTGAACTAGGCGGGAGAAAACCCAGTTGCCCGTCCAAATATGCAACAGATGACGGTGTGTATTTTCCATTTCAATAGTTGCTTCCATTGTATTTCTCTCAGATCCCACAGCAAATGATTGTGTGCTGTACACATTCTCGATGGATAACATAATTGAGTGTGGAACAAGCAATTTTATTCACACTGCAGCGGAAACAATCCATTGTCCATAATTCGCTGATCTACATGTGAATAATGAGATTTCTCGCTCAACCCACAACTTATGACATTATTCTGTTCGTATTCTCAGTAATTCACAGAATTAAATATGTGCAAGTGATATCTCTCACACCCGACAACAAACTTCCCATTCTCTGTAATTCAAAGAATTGTATGCGTGATCATCCATTTCTCTTACAACCCATAACGAAGACAGTGCACTGATTCCATTCTCAGTAACTTTGACAAGAAAATCTGTGTTAATACTGTCTCTCACTCCACAATAAACGTAGATATTGCGCAAATCTGAATAATACGTTGCATTTCGTGGGTAACGAGAATTTACTACTCCCACCACACCACAAAGGATAGAGAGCTCTTCCAGTCGTCAATAACTCATTGAAGTAGACATAAAATAGCTTCTTCTTTTCACGCTGCACAAAAGAAACTTGATGCCGTTACCAATTTAAATAATTGAAGAAACCTCTCTCCCAGATACGAATCTACGTAATGCAAGCAAAGAAGCGATTTCTGCAAATCCCACAACAAGCTAGATTTGCAGAAAATATTATTAATAATTCAATGATTTACTTCTGTAACAAGTTATTTCTACTGCACCAACCTACATAATATAGCGTAGTTTTCACTATTTTGAAGATTAAAATGTGTAGAACCTATATTGCTCACACCCTAGCGTAAAGGACAGGAATCTCTTACTCTTGCCGATAATTCACTGAATTGGAAGTTTAACAGGCAATTGACATCAATCCCAAAATAAACTTCAGTGAGAGCACCTCTTCGTCAAGAACTGACATAATTGCACGTGGAAGAAGAAATTTCGCACATGTCACAGAACAATCTTCCAATTATCAGTAATTCAATAATTTACGTAAGTAATCGTGATTTCACGTATATAACATAACTATGGGCAGTGCACACTTCCCATTCTCGCGAATTCAGACAATGTAGTGGTTTGAAATCATATCTCTCACAAGTCATAACAAACTCAATTGACTGATCAATTCTCAATAATCCACTGAACTAGGCGGGAGAAAACCCAGTTGCCCGTCCAAATATGCAACAGATGACGGTGTGTATTTTCCATTTCAATAGTTGCTTCCATTGTATTTCTCTCAGATCCCACAGCAAATGATTGTGTGCTGTACACATTCTCGATGGATAACATAATTGAGTGTGGAACAAGCAATTTTATTCACACTGCAGCGGAAACAATCCATTGTCCATAATTCGCTGATCTACATGTGAATAATGAGATTTCTCGCTCAACCCACAACTTATGACATTATTCTGTTCGTATTCTCAGTAATTCACAGAATTAAATATGTGCAAGTGATATCTCTCACACCCGACAACAAACTTCCCATTCTCTGTAATTCAAAGAATTGTATGCGTGATCATCCATTTCTCTTACAACCCATAACGAAGACAGTGCACTGATTCCATTCTCAGTAACTTTGACAAGAAAATCTGTGTAAATACTGTCTCTCACTCCACAATAAACGTAGATATTGCGCAAATCTGAATAATACGTTGCATTTCGTGGGTAACGAGAATTTACTACTCCCACCACACCACAAAGGATAGAGAGCTCTTCCAGTCGTCAATAACTCATTGAAGTAGACATAAAATAGCTTCTTCTTTTCACGCTGCACAAAAGAAACTTGATGCCGTTACCAATTTAAATAATTGAAGAAACCTCTCTCCCAGATACAAATCTACGTAATGCAAGCAAAGAAGCGATTTCTGCAAATCCCACAACAAGCTAGATTTGCAGAAAATATTATTAATAATTCAATGATTTACTTCTGTAACAAGTTATTTCTACTGCACCAACCTACATAATATAGCGTAGTTTTCACTATTTTGAAGATTAAAATGTGTAGAACCTATATTGCTCACACCCTAGCGTAAAGGACAGGAATCTCTTACTCTTGCCGATAATTCACTGAATTGGAAGTTTAACAGGCAATTGACATCAATCCCAAAATAAACTTCAGTGAGAGCACCTCTTCGTCAAGAACTGACATAATTGCACGTGGAAGAAGAAATTTCGCACATGTCACACAACAAACTCCCAATTGTCAATAATTCAATTATTTACATAAGTAATCAGTAATTTCACATATATAACATAACTATGGGCCGTGCACTATTCCCATTCTGGTGAATTCAGACAATGTAGTGGGTTGAAATCATATCTCTTTCAAGGCATTAGAAACTCAATTCACAGTTCCATTCTCAGTTATCCACTGAATTAGGAGGGAGAAAACCCAGTTGCCCGTCCAAATATGCAACAGATGACAGTGTGTATTTTCCATTTCAATAGTTGCTTCCGTTGTTTTTCTAACAAGGTCTATCTCTCACATCCCACAGCAGTTGTTTGTGTGCTGTACACATTCTCGATGGATAACAGAATTGAGTGTGGAACAAGCAATTAAATTCACACCGCAGAAACCATTTTTAATAATTCAATGATTTACTTCCGTAACAAGGTATTTCTACTACACCAAACAACATGATATAGCGAAGATTTTACTATTTTCAAGCTTTTTTTTCTTGTTGAGCAGGGTCATGAAACAGGTTTCAAGCAACTCATAATCATGTGGGAACTTAAGTTAAGATGTTTTCATAAAGTTTGCAGTCAGATGTTTGGAGTAAAATTGAAATGTATACTGCTTTTAATGTCAAAGCATTCAATGCACTGAGAAATCAACTTTTTTATCTTGATGTGCAGAGCAATGATGTAGGTTTCAAACAACTCAGAATCATGCGGGAAGTTGTGTTGAGATGTTTCCATAAGGTTTGCAGTCAATACTTGTGAGTAAAATTGAAGTACATATGCTTTGAAAGTCAAAGCACTGAAGGCACTGAGATAACAACTTTTTTTCTTCTTGTTGAGCGGGATCATGAAACAGCTTTCAAGCAACTCATAATCATGTGGGAATTTAAATTAAGATGATTACATAAAGTTTGCAGTCAGATATTTGGAGTAAAATTGAAATGTATACTGCTTTTAATGTCAAAGCATTCAATGCACTGAGAAATCAACATTTTTTATCTTGATCTGCAGAGCAATGATGTAGGTTTCAAAGAACTCAGAATCATGCGGAAAGTTGTGTTGAGATGTTTCCATAAGGTTTGGAGTGAATACTTGTGAGTAAATTTGAAAAGTATATACTTTGATTGTGAATGTATTGTATGCACTGAGATAACAACTTTTTTTTATCTTGTTGAGCAGTGTAATGAAACAGGTTTCATTCAACTCAGACTCCAGTGGGAAGTTAAGTTAAGATGTTTCCATAAAATTTGCAGTTTGTAGTTTGGAGTAAAATTGTAAATCCCCCCATGATCCTGAGTTGATTGAAACCTGTTTCATGACTCTGCTCATCAAGAAAAAAAAGCTTTTATCTCAGTGCATACAATGCTTTCTCATTGAAAGTATATACTTTTCAATTTTACTCACAAGTACTAGCTGCAAACCTTATGGAAACAGCTCAACACATCTTCCAACATGATTCTGAGTTGTTTGAAACCTGCATCATTGTTCTGCACATCAAGACAAAAAAGTTGATTTCTCAGTGCTTTGAACACTTTGTCATTAAAAGCAGTATATATTTCAATTTTACTCCAAACTACTGACTGCAACCTTTATGGAAACTTACTTTACTTAACTCCCCACATGATTCTGAGTTGATTAAAACCTGTTTCATGACTGTGCTCAACAAGATAAAAAAGTTGTTATCTCAGTGCCTTCTGTGCTTTGACTTTCAAAGCATATGCACTTCAATTTTACTCACAAGTATTGACTGCAAACCTTATGGAAACATCTCAACACTACTTCCCACATGATTCTGAGTTGTTTCAAACCTACATTATTGCTCTGCATATCAAGATAAAAAAGTTGATTTCTCAGTGCATTGAATGCTTTGACATTAAAAGCATGATACATTTCAATTTTACTCCAAACATCTGACTGCAAACTTTATGAAAACATCTTATATCAAGTTCCCACATGATTGAGTTGCTTGAAACCTGTTTCATGACACTGCTCAACATGAACAAAAAGCTGTTATCTTAGTGCATACAATACTTTCTCATTGAAAGTATATACTTTTCAATTTTACTCACAAGTACTAACTGCAAACCTTATGGAAACAGCTCAACACAACTTCCCACATGATTCTCAGTTGTTTGAAACCTGCATCATTGCTCTGCACATCAAGTTGATTTTGCAGTGCATTGAATGCTTTGACTTTAAAAGAAGTTTAAGAAGTTTACATAAAGTTTGCAGTCAGTAGTTTGGAGTAAAATTGAAATATATACTGCTTTTAGTGTCAAAGTGTTGAAAGCACTGAGAAATCAACTATTTTATCTTGATGTGCAGAGCAATGATTCAGGTTTCAAACAACTCAGAATCATGTAGGAAGATGTGTTGAGCCTTTTCCATAAGGTTTGCAGTTATAACTTGTGAGTAAAATTGAAAAGTATATACTTTCAATGACAAAGCATTGTATGCACTGAGATAACAACTTTTTTATCGTGTTGAGCAGAGTCATGAAACAGGTTTCAACCAACTATTTAGAAGCTATATTGCTCACACCCTAGCCCAAACGACAGGAATCTCTTAATCTTCTCGATAATTCACTGAATTGGAAGTTTAACAGGCCATTGACAGCAATCCCAAAAGAAACTTCAGTGAGAACATCTCTTCGTCAAGAACTGACATAATTGCACGTGGAAGAAAAAAATTCACACATATAACACAACAAGCTTCCAATTGTCAGTAATTCAATTATTTATGTAAGTAATCAGTGCTTTCACATATATAACATAACATTTGACAGTGCAATCTTCAAATTCTCGCGAATTCAGACAATGTAGTGGGTTGAAATCACATCTCCCACGAGGCATAACACATGCAATTGACGGTTCATTTCTCAGTAATCCACTGAATTAGAATGGAGAAAACCCAGTTGCCCGTCCAAATATGCAACAGGTGACAGTGTGTATTTCCCATTCCAATAGTTGCTTCCGTTGTATATCTCTGACATCCCACAGCAAATGATTGTGTGCTGTACACATTCTCGATGGGTAACATAATTGAGTGTGGAACAAGCATTTTAATTCACACCGCAGTGGAAACATTCCATTGTCCATAATTCACTGATCTACATGTGAATGATGAGATTAATCGCACAACCCACAACTTATGACAATATTCTGTACGTGTATTCAGTGATTCACAGAATAAAATATATGCAGGTGATATCTCTCACACCCTACGACAAACTTCCCGTTCTCTGTAATTCAAAGAATTGTAAGCGTGATCATCCATTTCTCTTACAACCCATACTGAAGCCAGTGCACTGATTCCATTCTCAGTAACTCTGACAAGGAAATCTGTGTAAATACTGTCTCACACCGCACAATAAACGTAGATATTGTGCAAATCTCAATAATCGGCTGCATTTCAGTGGGTAACGAGCATTTACTACTCCCACCATGCAAAAAAATGAGATAGAGAGCTCTTCCAGTCGGCAATAACTCATTGAAGTAGACATAAAACAGCTTCCACATTTCACGCTTCACAAAAGAGGCTGGATGCCGTTACGAATTTCAATAATTGAAAGAAACCTCTCTCCCAGATACAAATCTACGTATTGCAAGTAAAGAAGCGATTTCTGCAAGTCCCACAACAAACGAGCTCTGCAGAAACCAATATCAATAATTCAATGATTTTCGTCTGTAACATGTTATTTCTACTATACCAACCAACATAATATAGCGTAATTTTCACTATTTTGAAGAATAAAACGTGTACACCCTAGCCAAAACGACAGGAATCTCTTACTCTTGTCGATAATTCACTGAATTGGATGTTTAACAGGCAATTGACGTCAAGCTCAAAATAAACTTCAGTGAGACCATCTCTTCGTCAAGAACTGACATAACACGTGGAAGAAGAAAATTCACACATCTCACACAACAAACTCCCAATTGTCAATAATTCAATTGTTTAGGTAAGTAATCAGTAATTTCACATCTATAACATAACTATGGCCTGTGCACTCTTCCCATTCTGAAAAATTCAGACAATATAGTGGGTTGAAATCATATCTCTCACATGGCATTAGAAACTCAATTCACTGTTCCATTCTCAGTAATCCACTGAATTAGAAGGGAGCAAACACAGTTGCCCGTCCAAATATGCAACAAATGACAGTGTGTATTTCCCATTTCAATAGTTGCTTCCGTTGTATTTTTAACAAGGTCTATCTCTCACATCCCACAGCAGATGTTTGTGTGCTGTGCACATTCTCGATAGATAACAGAATTGAGTGTGGAACAAGCAATTTAATTCACACCGCAGAGGAAAGTTTCCACTGTCCAAAATTCACAGATCTACATGTGAATAATGGGATTTCTCGTACAACCTTCAACTTATGACAGCATTCTGTACGGTTTCTCAGTAATTCACAGAGTAAAATGTGCAGCTGATATCTCTCACACGGTACAACAAACTTCCCATTCTCTGTAATTCAACGAATTGAATGCATGATCATCCACTTCTCTTACAACCCATAATGAAAACAGTGCACTGATTCCATTCTCAGTAACACTGACAAGAATATCTGTGTAAGTACTATCTCTCACCCCACAATAAACGTAGATATTGTGCAAATCTCAATAATCCGTTGCATTTCCATAGGTAACGAGCATTTACTACTCCCATCAAGCCAAAAATGATAGAGCTCTTCCAGTCGTCAATAACTCATTGAAGTAGACATAAAACAGCTTCTTATTTTCACGCTGCACAAACAAGTCTGGATGCAGTTACCAGTTTCAATAATTGAAAGAAACCTCTGTCCCAGATTCAAATCTACGTATTGCAAGGAAAGAAGCGATTTCTGCAAATCCCACAACAAGCGAGCTCTGCAGAAACCATTATCAATAATTCAATGATTTACTTCTGTAACAAGTTATTTCTACTACACCAACCAACATTTAATAGCGTAGCTTTCAGTATTTTGAAGAATAAAATGAGTAGAAGCTATGTAGCTCACACCCTGGCCCAAACGAGTGGAATCTCTTAATCTTGTCGATAATGCACTGAATTGGAAGTTTAACAGGCCATTGACAGCAATCCCAAAGGAAACTTCAGTGAAAACATTTATTTGTAAAGAACTGACATAATTGCACGTGGTAGAGGAAATTTCACACATTTCACACAATAACTTACAATTGTCAATAATTCAATTATTTACGTAAGTAATCGTGATTTCACGTATATAACATAACTATGGGCAGTGCACTCTTCCCATTCTCGCGAATTCAGACAATGTAGTGGGTTGAAGTCATATCTCTCACAAGGCATAATAAACTCAATTGACTGTTCAATTCTCAGTAATCGACTGAACTAGGAGTGGAGAAAACCCAGTTGCTGGTCCGAATATGCAATAGATGACAGTGTGTATTTCCCATTTCAATAGTTGATTCCGTTGTATTTCTAACAAGGTCTACCTATCACATCTCACAGCAAATGACTGTGTGCTGTACACATTTCCGATGGATAACAGAATTGAGTGTGGAACAAGCAATTTAATTCACACCGATGAGGAACCTTTCAATTGTCCATAATTCACTGTTCTACATGTGAATAATGGGCTTTCTCGTACAACCCTCAACTTATGACAGCATTGTATTCGGTTTCTCAGTAAGTCACAGAGTAAAATATGTGCAACTGGTATCTCTCACACCCTACAACAGACTTCCCATTCTCTGTATTTCAAAAAATTGTATGTGTATTCATCCATTTCGCTTATAACCCATAATGAAGTCAGTTCACTGATTCCATTCTCAGTAACTCTCATTAGAAGAACTATGTAAATACTATCTCTCAGCCCGCAATAAACGTAGGTATTGTGGAAATTTTAATAATCCACTGAATTACCATGGGAAAAAGGCAATTACCACTCCAACACGCAACAAATGATACATAGCTCTTCCAGTCGACAATAATTCATTGAAGTAGACATATAACAGTTTCTTCTTTTCACACTGCCCAAAAAAGGCTGAATGTAGTTACCAATTTCAATAATTCAAAGAAACTTCTCTCCCAGATACAAATCTACGTATTGCAACGAAAGAAGGGATTTCTGCAAATCCCACAACAAACGAACTCTGCAGAATCCATTATCAATAATTCAAAGATTTACTTCTGTAACAAGTTATTTCTACTACACCAACCAATATGATATACCGTAGCTTTCACTATTTTGAAGAATAAAATGTTTAGAACCTATATTGCTCACACCCTATCCCAAACGACAAGAATCTCTTACTCTTGTCGATAATTCTCTGAATTGGAAGTTTAACAGGCCATTGACAGCAATCTCAATGAAACTTCAGTGAACACATCGCTTATCAAGAACTGACATAATTGCACGTGGTATAGAAAATTTCACACTTATCACACAACAAACTTCCAATTGTCATTAATTCAATTATTTACGTATGTAATCAGTGCTTTCACAAAAATAACAGAACTATGGGAATGCAACTCTTATCATTCTCGCGAATTCAGACAATGTAGTGGGTTGAAATCATATCTCTCACAAGGCATAATAAACTCAATTGACTGTTCCATTCTCAGTAATTCACTGAATTAGGAGGGAGAAAACTCAGTTGCACGATCAAATATGCAACAGATGACAGTGTGTATTTCCCATTTCAATAGTTGCTTCCCTTGTATTTCTAACAAGGTCTATCTCTTACATCCCACAGCAAATGATTGTGTGCTGTCCACATTCTCGATGGATAACAGAATTGAGTGTGGACAAGTAATTTAATTCACACCGCAGAGGAACCTTTCAATTGTCCATAATTCACTGATCTACATATGAATAATGGGATTTCTCGTACAACACTCAACTTATGACAGCATTGTGTTCGGTTTCTCAGTAAGTCACAGAGTAAAATATATGCAACTGATATCTCTTACACCCTACAACAGACTTCCCATTCTCTGTATTTCAAAGAATTGTATGTGTATTCATCCATTTCTCTTATAACCCATATTGAAGTCAGTTCACTGATTCTATTCTCAGTAACTCTCATTAGAAAAAACTATGTAAATACTACCTCTCAGCCCACAATAAACATAGGTATTGTGGAGATTTTAATAATCCACTGAATTACCATGGGAAATGAGCAATTACTACTCCCACACGCAACAATTTATAGATACTTATTCCAGTTGTCAATAATTCATTAAAGTAGACATATAACAGCTTCTTCTTTTCACACTGCCCAAAAAAGGCTCAAAGCAGTTACCAATTTCAATAATTAAAATAAACTTCTCTCCCAGATACAAATCTACGTATTGCAAGGAAAGAAGCGATTCCTGCAAATTCCACAATAAACGAGCTCTACAGAATCCATTATCAATAATTCAATGATTTACTTCTGTAACAAGTTATTTCTACTACACCAACCAACATGATATACCGTAGCTTTCAGTATTTTGAAGAATAAAATGTTTAGAACCTATATTGCTCACACCCTAGCCCAAACGTCAGGAATCTCTTACTCTTGTCGATAGTTCACTGGATTGGAAGTTTAACAGGCCATTGACAACAATCCCAAAAAGAAACTTCAGAGAGAACATCTCTTCATCAGGAACTGATATAATTGCACGTTGAAGAAGAAATTTCACACATATAACACAAGAATCTTCCAATTGTCAATAACTGAATTATTTATGTAAATAATGAGTGCTTTCAAATATATAACATAACATTGGAAAGTACACTTGTCACATTCTTGCGAATTCAGACAATGTAGTGGGTTGAAATCATATCTCTCACAAGGCATAACACATGCAATTGTCTGTTCCATTCTCAGTAATCCACTGAATTGGAATGGAGAAAATCCAGTTACCCGTCCAAATATGCAACAGATGACAGTGTGTATTTCCCATTACAATAGTGGCTTTCGTTGTATTTCTAACAAGGTCTATCTCTCACATCCCACAGCAAATGATTATGTGCTGTACACATTCTCGATGGATAACATAATTGAGTGTAGAACAAGCAATTTAATTCACACCGCAGAGGAAACATTCCATTGTCCATAATTCACTGATCTACTTGTGAATAATGAGATTTCTCGCTCAACCCATGACTTATGACAATATTCTGTTCGTTTATTTAGTGATTCACAGTATAAAATATATGCCAGTGGTATCTCTCACACCCTACGACAAACTTCCCATTCTCTGTAATTCATTGAATTGTATGCGTGATCATCCATTTCTCTTGCAACACATAATGAAGACAGTGCACTGATTCCATTCTTAGTAACTCTGACAAGAAAATCTGTGTAAATACTGTCTCTCACCCCACAATAAACGTAGATATTGTGAAAATCTCAATAATCTGTTGCATTTCCATGGGTAACGAGAATTTACTACAGCCACCACGCAACAAATGATAGAGAGCTCTTCCAGTCGTTAATAACTTGTTGAAGTAGACATAAAACAGCTTCCACTTTTCACGCTGCACAAAAGAAGCTTGATGCCATTATCAATTTAAATAATTGAAAGAAACCTCTCTCCCAGATACAAATCTACGTAATGCAAGCAAAGAAGCGATTTCTCCAAATCCAACAACGAGCGAGCTCTGTAGAAAACATTATCAATAATTGAATGATTTACTTCTGTAACAAGTTATTTCTACTACACCAACCAACATAATATAGCTTAGCTTTCACTATTTTGAAGAATAAAATGTGTAGAACCTATATTGCTCACACCCTAGCCTAAAGGACAGGAATCTCTTACTCTTGCCGATAATTCACTGAATTGGAAGTTGAACAGGCAATTGACATCAATCCCAAAATAAACTTCAGTGAGAGCACCTCTTCGTCAAGAATTGACATAATTGCATGTGGAGGAATAAATTTCGCACATGTCACACAACGAACTTCCAATTGTCAACAATTCAATTATTTACGTAAGTAATCAGTAATTTCTCATATAAAACATAACTATGGGCCGTGCACTCTTCCCATTCTGGCGAATTCAGAAAATGTAGTGGGTTGAAATCATATCTCTCTCAAGGCATTAGAAACTCAATTCACTGTTCCATTCTCAGTTATCCACTGAATTAGGAGGGAGCAAACCCAGTTGCCTGTCCAAATATACAACAGATGACAGTGTGTATTTCCCATTTCAATAGTTGCTTCCGTTGTTTTTCTAACAAGGTCTATCTCTCACATCCCACAGCAGATGTTTGTGTGCTGTACACATTCTCGATGGATAACAGAATTGAATGTGGAACAAGCAATTTAATTCACACCGCAGAGGAAAGTTTCCACTATCCAAAATTCACAGATCTACATGTGAACAATGGGATTTCTCGTACAACCTTCAAGTTATGACAGCATTCTGTTCGGTTTCTCAGTAATTCACAGAGTAAAACATGTGCAAGTGATATCTCCCACACCCTACAGCAAACTTCCTATTCTCTGTATTTCAAAAAATTGCATGTGTATTCATCCATTTGGCTTACAACCCATAATGAAGACAGTACACTGATTCCATTCTCAGTAACTCTCACAAGAAAATCCATGTTAATACTATCTCTCACCCCACAATAAACGTAAGTATTATGGAAATGTCAATAATCCACTGAATCACCATGGGAAAGAGCAATTACTACTCCCACACGAAACAAATGATAGATAGCTCTTCCAGTCGTCAATAATTCATTTAAGTAGACATATAACAGCTTCTTGTTTTTCACACTGCCCAAAAACGTCTGGAGGCAGTTACCAATTTCAATAATTCAAAGACACTTCTCTCCCAGATACAAACCTACGTATTGCAAACAATGAAGCAGTTTCTGCAAATCCCACAACAAACGAGCTCTGCTGAATCCATTATCAATAATTCAATGATTTACTTCTGTAACAAGTTATTTCTACTACACTAACCAACATGATATACCGTAGCTTTCACTATTTTGAAGAATAAAATGTTTAGAACCTATATTGCTCACACCCTAGCCCAAACGACAGGAATCTCTTAATCTTGTCGATAATTCACTAAATTGGAAGTTTAACAGGCCATTGACAGCAATCACAAAAGAAACTTCAATGAGAACATCTCTTCGTCAGGAACTGACATAATTGCACGTGGAAGAAGAAATTTCACACATAATCCACAACAATCTTCCAATTGTCAATAATTCAAATATTTACGTAAGTAATCAATGATTTCACATGTATAACATAACATTGGACAGTGCACTCTTCACATTCTCGCGTAGTAGGTTGAAATCACATCTGCCACAAGGCATAACACTGTTCCATTCTCAGTAATCCCCTGAATTAGAATGGAGAAAACCCAGTTGCCGTCCAAACATGCAACAGATGACGGTGTGTATTTCCTATTTCTATAGTTGCTTCCGTTGTATTTCTCTCACATCCCGCAGCAAATGATTGTGTCCTGTAAACATTCTCGATGCATAACGGAATTCAGTGTGGAACAAGCAACTTAATTCACACTTCAGTGGAAACATTCCATTGTCCATAATTCACTGATCTACATGTGAATAATGAGATTTCTCGCACAATCCACAACTTATGACAATATTCTGTTCGTGTATTCAGTGATTCACAGAATAAAATATGTGCAAATGATATCTCTTATACCCTACGACAAACTTCCCATTCTCTGTAATGCAAAAAGTTGTATGCGTAATCATCCATTTCTCTTACAACCCATAATGCAGACAGTGCACTGATTCCATTCTTAGTAACTCTGACAAGAAAATCTGTGTAAATACTGTCTCTCACCCCACAATAAACGTAGATATTGTGCAAATCTCAATAATCTGTTGCATTTCCCTGGGTAACGAGTATTTACTAATCCCACCACGCAACAAATGATAGAGAGCTCTTCCAGTCGTCAATAACTCATTGAAGTAGACATAAAACAGCTTCCACTTTTCACGCTGCACAAAAGAGGCTTGATGCCGTTACCAATTTAAATAATTGAAAGAAACCTTTCTCCCAGATACAAATCTACGTAATGCAAGCAAAGAAGTGATTTCTGCAAATCCCTCAACAAGCGAGCTCTGCACAAACCATTATCAATAATTCAATGATTTACTTCTGTAACAAGTTATTTCTACTACAACAACCAACATAATATAGCATAGTTTTCACTATTTTGAAGAATAAAATGTGTAGAACCTATATTAATCATCCATTTCTCTTACAACCTATAATGAAAGCAGTGCATGATTCCATTCTCAGGAACGCTTACAAGAAAATCGTTGTAAATACTCTCTCTCACCCTACAGTTAACGTAGATATTGTGCAAATCTCAATAATCCACTGAATTACCATAGGAAATGAGCAATTACTACTCCCCCCACGAAACAAGTGATAGAAAATTCTTCCAGTCGTCAATAATTGATTGGAGTGAACATATAACAGCTTCTTCTTTTCACGCTGCACAAAAACGGCTGGATGCAGTTACCAATTTGAAGAATTGAAAGAAACCTCTCTCCCAGATACAAATCTACGTGTTGCAAGCAAAGAAGCGATTTCTGCAAATCCCACAACAAATGAGGTCTGCAGAAACCATTATCAATAATTCAACGATTTACTTCTGTAACAATTTATTTCTACTATACCACCGAACATAATATAACGTACTTGTCACTATTTTGAAGAATAAAATGTGCAGAATTTATATTGCACACACCAAACGGCAGGAATCTCCTAATCGTGTCGATAATTCACTGAATTGGAAGTTTAACAGCCCACTGACAGCAATCCAAGAAGAAACTTCAGTGAGAACATCTCTTAGTCAAGAACTGACGTAATTGCACGTGGATGCAGAAATTTCACACATATCACACGATAATCTTCCAATTGTCAATAATTCAATTATTTACGTAAGTAATCAGTGATTTCGCATATATAACATAAAGTTGGCAGTGCATTCTTCCCATTATCATGAAATAAGACAATGTAGTGGGTTGAAATCGTATCTCTCACAACGCAAAACAAACGCAATTGACTGTCCGATTCTCAGTAATCCACTTAATTAGAGTGGAGAAAACCCAGTTACCTGTCCAAATATGCAACAGATGACAGTGTGCATTTTCCATTTCCACAGTTGCTTCCTCTGTATTTCTACCACGTTCTATCTCTCACATCCTAAAGCAAATGATTGTGTGCTGTACACATTCTCGATGGATAACAGAATTGAGAGTGGAATAAGCAATTTAATTTACACCGCAGAGGAAACTTCCCATTGTCCATAATTCACTGATCTACATGTGAATAATGGGATTTCTCGTATTAATCACAATTTATGACAGTATTCTGATCGTATTCTCAGTGATTCGCAGAATAAAATATGTGCAAGTGATATCTCTCACACCCTACAACAAACTTCCCATTCTCTGTAATTCAAATAATTATATGTGTAGTCTGCCATTTCCCTTACAACCGACAATGAAGACAGTGCACTGATTCCACTCTCAGTAACTCTCACAAGAAAATCCGTGTAAATAATATCGCTCCCCACACAATAAATGTAGTTATTCTGCAAATCTCAATAATCCGCGGAATTACCATGGGAAACGAACAATTCCTGCTCCCGCCTCACAAAAAAAAAGATAGAGAGCTCTTCCCGTCGTCAATAATTCATTGAGTTGACATATAACAGCTTCTTCTTTTCACGCTGTACAATAAAGTCTGGATTCAGATATCAATTTCAATAATTGAAAGAGACCTCTCTCCCAGATACAAATCTACGTATTGCAATCAAAACAGCGAATTCTGCTAATCCCACAACAAACGAGCTCTGCAACAACCATTATCAATAATTCTGTAACAAGTTATTTCTACTACACCAACCAACATAATACAGCGGACTTGTCACTATTTTGAAAAATAAAACGTGCAGAAGCTATTTTGCTCACACCCGAGCCCTAACGACAGGAATCTCTTAATCTTGTTGATAATTCACTGAATTGGAAGGTTAACAGGCCATTGACAGCAATCCCAAAAGAAACTTCAGTGAGAACATCTCTTCGTCAGGAACTGAAATACTTGCACGTGGAAGAAGAAATTTCACACCTATCACAGAGGAAACTTCCAATTGTCAATAATTCAATTATTTAGTATGTAATCAGAGATTTCACATATATAACATATCTTCGGACAGTGCCCTCTTCCCATTCCCGCGATTTCGGGCAATTTAGAGTGTTGAAATCATATCTCTCACAAGGCATAACGATCGCAATTGACTCTTCCATTCTGAGTAATCCACAGGATTAGGATGGAGAAAACCCAGTTGTCCGTCCAAATATGCAACAGATGACAGTGTGTATTTCTCATTTCAATAGTTACTTTCGTTGTATTTCTAACAAAGATCTATTTCCCACATCCCACAGCAAATGGTTGTGTGCTGTACATACTCTCGATGGATAACAAAATTGAGTGTTGAACAAGCGATTTAATTCACACCGCAAAGGAAACTTTCCATTGTCCATAATTCACGGATCTACATGTGAATAATGACAATTCTCGTACAACTCACAATTTATGACAGTAATCTGTTCGTGTTCTCAGTAATTCACAGAATAAAATATGTGCAAGTGATATCTCTCACACCCTACAACAAACTTCCCATTCTCGGTAATTCAATGAGTTATATGTGTAATCATCCATTTCACATACAACCTATAATGAAGACAGTTCACTGATTCCATTCTCAGTAACTCTCACAAGAAAATCTGTGTAAATAATATCTCTCCCACACAATAAATGTAGTTATTCTGCAAATCTCAATGATCCGCTGAATTACCATGGGATACGTGCAATTCCCGCCACGCAAAATAATGATAGAGAGCTCTTCCAGTCGTCAATAATTCATTGAAGTAGACATATAACAGCTTCTTCTTTTCACGCTGCACAAAAAAGTCTGGACGCAGATACCAATTTCAATAATTGAAAACAACCTTTGTCCGAGATACAAGTCTACTTATTGCAAGCAAAGAACCGATTTCTGCAAATCCCACAACTACCGAGCTCTGCAGAAGCCATTATCAATAATTGAATGATTTACTTCTGTAACAATTTATTTCTACTACACCAACCAACATAATACAGAGTACCTGTCACACATAACTTTGGACAGTGCGCTCTTCCCATTGTTGCGAATTCAGACTATGTAGCGGGTTGAAATCATATCCCTCACAAGGCATAACAAACGCAATTGACTGTTCCATTCTCAGTAATCCAGTGAATTAGGATGGAGAAAATCCAGTTGCCAGTCAAATATGTAACATATGACAGTGTGCATTTCCCATTTCAATAATTGCTTACGTTGTATTTCTAACAAATGCCTATCTCTCACATACCTCAGTAAATGACTGTGTGCTGTACACAATAACGATGGATAACAGAATTGAGTTTGGAACAAACGATTTATTTCACACCCCAGAGGAAACTTTCCATTGACCATAATTCACTGTTCTACATGTGAATAATGGGATTTCTCGTAAAACCCACAACTTATGACAGCATTCTGTTCGTATTCTCAGTATTCACAGAATAAAATACGTGCAAATGATATCTCTCACATGTACAACAAACTTCCCCTTCTCTATAATTCAAAGAATCATATGTGTGTTCGTCCATTTCTATTACAACCTATAATGAAGACAGTGCACTGATTATACTCTCGGTAACTCTCACAAGAAAATCTGTGTAAATAATATTTCTCCCCCCACAATAAATGTAGTTATTATGCAAATCTCAATAATCCACTGAATTACCGCGGGAAACAACCAATTCCTTCTCCCGCCACACAAAAAAAAATATAGAGAACTCTTCCAGTCGTCAATAAATCATTGAAGTAGACATATAACAGCTTTTTCATTTCACGCTGCACAAAAAAGGCTGCATTCAGTTAGCAATTTCAACAATTGACAGAAAGCTCTTCCCAGATAGAAATCTACGTATTGCAAGCAAAAAAGCGATTTCTGCAAATCCAACAACAAACAAGCTCTGCAGAAGCCATTACCAATAATTGAATGATTTACTTCTGTAACAAGTTATTTCTACTACACCAACCAACATAATACAGCGTACTTGTCACTATTTTGAAGAATAAAATGCGTACAACCTATGTTGCTCACACCCTAGCCCAAACGACAGCAATCTCTGAATTTTGTCGATAATTCACTGAATTGGAAGTTTAAAAGGGCATTGACAGCAATCCCAAAAGAAACTTCAGTGAGAACATCTCTTCGTCATGTACTGACATAATTGCACGTGGAAGAAGATATCACACAACAATCTTCCAATTGTCAATAATTCAATTATTTACGTAAGTATTCAGTGATTTCACATAAATAACATAACTTTGGGCAGTGCGCTCTTTCCATTCTTGCGAATTCAGAATACGTAGCGGGTTGAAATCATATCCCTCAAAGGCATGACAAACGCAATTTACTGTTCCATTCACAGTAATCCAGTGAATTATGATGGAGAAAATCCAGTCGCAGTCCAAATATGCAACATATGACAATGTGTATTTCCCATTTCAATAGTTTCTTTCGTTTGTATTTCTAACAAATGCCTATCTCTCACATCCCTCAGCAAATGATTGTGTGCGGTACACAATATCGATGGATAACAGAATTGACTGTGGAACAAACGATTTATTTCACACCGCAAAGGAAACTTTCCATTCTCCATAATTCACTGTTCTACATGTGAATACTGGGGTCTCTAGTACAACCAACAACTTATGACAGTTTTCTGTTCGTATTCTCAGTAATTCACAGAATTTATTATGTGCAATTGATATCTCTCACACCCTACAACAAACTTCCCATTCTCTGTAATTCAAAGAATTATATGTGTTATCATCCTTTTCTCTTACAACCTAAAATGAAGAGAGTGTCACTGATTCCATTCTCAGTAGCTCTCACAAGAAAATCTGTGTAAATAATATCTCTCCCCCCACAATAAATGTAGTTATTCTGCAAATCTCAATAATCCGCTGAAATACCATGGGAAACGAGCAATTCCTGCTCCCGCCACGCAAAATAATGATAGAGAGCTCTTCCAGTCGTCAATAATTCATTGAAGTAGACATATAACAGCTTCTTCTTTTCACGCTGCGCTAAAAAAGTCTGGATGCAGTTACCAATTTCAATAATTGAAAGAAACCTCACACCCAGATACAAATCAACGTACTGCAGGCAAAGAAGCGATTTCTTCGAATCCCACAACAAACGAACTCTGCAGAAGCTATTACCAATAATTGAATGATTTACTTCTGTATTCAGTTATTTCTACTACACCAACGAACATACTAGAGCGCACTTGTTACTATTTTGAATAATAAAACGTGTAGAAGCTATATTGCTCAAACCGGAGCCCAAACGACAGGAATCTCTTAATCTTGTTGATAATTCACTGAATTGGAAGTTTAACAGGCCATTGAACCGAATCCCAAAAGAAACTTCAATGAGAACATCTCTTCATCAAGAACTGACATAAATGCACATGGAGGAAAAAAAAATATCACACCTATCACAGAGCAAACTTCCAATTGTCAATAATTCAATTATTTACGTAAGTAATCAGTGATTTCACATATATAACATATCTTTGGGCAGTGCCCTCTTCCCATTCCCGCGATTTCAGACAATGTATAGGGCTGAAATCATATCTTTCACAAGGCATAACAATCACAATTGACTCTTCCATTCTGAGTAATCCATTGGATTAGGATGGAGAGAACCCAGTTGCCTGTCATTATATGCAACAGATGACAGTGTGTATTTCTCATTTCAATAGTTGCTTTCGTTGTATTTCTAACAAAGGTCTATCTCTCACATCCGACAGCAAATGATTGCGTGCTGTACACATTCTCGATAGATAACAGAATTCAGTGTGGAACAAGTGATTTATATCACAACGGAGAGGAAACTTTCTATTTTCCATAATTCACTGTTCTACATGTGAATACCGGGATTTCTCACACAACCCACAAGTTATAACAGTATTCTCTTCGTATTCTTAGTAATTCACAGGATAATATATGTGCAAATGATATCTCTCACACCCTACAACAAACTTCCCATTCTCTCTAACTCAAAGAATTATATGTGTAATCATCCATTTCTCTTAAAACTTATCATGAAGACAGTGCACTGATCCCATTCCCATTAACTCTCACAAGAAAATCTGTGTAAGTAAATTCTCTCCCCCAAAAATAAATGTAGTTATTGTGGAAATCTCAGTAATCCGCTGAATTACCATGGGAAACTAGTAATTCCTGCTCCCGCCACGAAACAACTGATAGAGCGCTCTTCCAGTCGTCAATAATACATTGAAGTAGACATATATCAGCTTTTTCATTTCACGCTGCACAAAAGAGGCTGGATGCAGTTACAAATTTCAATAATTGAAAGAAACCTCTCTCCCACATACAAATCTATGTATTGCAAGCAAAGAAGCGAGTTCTTCAAATCACACAATAAACGAGCTCTGCAGAAACCATTACGAATAATTGAATGATTTATTTGTGTAACAAGAAATGCTCACACCGTAGCCTAGACGACAGGAATCTCTTAATCTTGTCGATATTTCACTGAATTAGAAGTTTAAATGGCCATTGACAGCAAACCGAAAAGGTACTTCAGTGAGAACAACTCTTTGTCAGGAACTGACATAATTGCATGTGGAAGAAGAAATTTCACATATATCACACAACATAATTCCGAATGTAAATAATTCAATTATTTACGTAAGTAATAAGTTATTTCACATATATAACATAAATTTCGGCTGGCACTGTTCCTATTCTTGAGAAATCATACAATGTAATTAGTTGAAATTATATCTCTCACAAGGTATGTCAAACGCATTTGACTGTTACATTCTCAGTAATCCACTGAATTAGGATGGGGAAAAGCCAGTTGTCCGTCCAAATAAGCAACAGATGACAGAGTGTATTTCCCATTTGAATAGTTGCTTTTGTTGTATTTCTAACAAACGTCTATCTCTCACATCCCACAGCAAATGATTGTGTGCTGTACACATTCTCGATGTATAACAGAATTCAGTGTGGAACAAGCAATTTATTTCACACCGCAGAGGAAACATTCCATTGTCCATAATTCACTGTTCTACATGTGAATAAGGGGATTTCTCCTACAACCCACAAATTTAAAAATATTCTGTTCGTATCTTAGTAATTCACAGAATAAAATATGTGCAAGTGAAATCTCTCACACCCTACAATAAACTTCTCATTCTCTGTAATTCAAAGAATTATATGTGTAATCATCCACTTCTCTTACAACCTATAATGAAAACAGTGCACTGATTTCATTCCCAGTAACTCTCACAAGAAAATCTGTGTTAATAATTTCTCTCCCCCTCAAAACAAATGTAGTTATTGTGCAAATCTCAATGACCCGCTGAATTACCATGGGAAACGAACAATTTCTGCTCCCGCCACGCAACAAATGATAGAGGGCTCTTCCAGTCGTCAATAATTCATTGAAGTAGACATATAACAGCTTCTTCATTACACGCTGCACAAAAAAGACTGGATGCAGTTACCAATTTCAATAATTGAAAGAATCCTCTCTCCCAGATACAAAGTACATATTCTCGATGGATAACATAACTGAGGGTGGAACAAGCGATTTATTACACACCGCAGAGGAAACTTTCAATTGTCCGTAATTCACTGTTCTACATGTGTATAGTGGGATTACTCGTAGAACCCACAACTTATGATACTATTCTGTTCGTATTCTCAGTAATTCACAGAATTTAATATTTGCAAGTGATACCTCGCACTCCCTACAACAACTTTCCATTCCCTTTAATTCAAAGAATTATATGTGTAATCATCCATTTCTCTTACAACCTATAATGAAGACAGTGCACTGATTCTATTCCCATTAACTCTCACTAGAAAATCTGTGTAAATAATTTCTCTCCCCCCAAAAAAATGTAGTTATTGTGCAAATCTCAGTAATCCGCTGAATTACCATGGGAAACGAAAATTCGTGCTCCCGCCACGCAACAAATGATGGAGAGCTCTTCCAGTCATCAGTAATTCATTGAAGTAGACATGTAAAAGCTTCTCCTTTACACGCTGCACAAAAAAGGCTGGATGAAGTTACCAATTTCAATAATTGACAGAAACCTCTCTCCCAGATACAAATCTACGTATTGCAAGCAAATAAGCGAGTTCTGCAAATCCCACAACAAACGAGCTCAGCAGAAACCATTACCAACAATTGAACGATTTACTTCTGTGACAGGTTATTTCTAATACCCCAGCCAAAATAAAACAGCGTACTTTTCGATGGATAAGAGAATTGAGTGTGGAACAAGCGATTGATTTAAGAGAACAGCATACTTTTCGATGGATAAGAGAATTGAGTGTGGAACAGGCGATTGATTTCACACCGCAGAGGAAACTTTCCATTGTCCATAATTCAATGTTCTACATGTGATGGCAGTATTCTGTTCATATTCTCAGTGATTCATAGAATTTAATATTTGCCAGTGATAATTCGCACTCCTTACAACCAACTTCCCATTCTCTGTAATTCAAAGAATTATAGTGTAATCATACATTTCTCTTACAACCTTAATGAAGATAGTGCACTGATTTAATTCTCAGCCACTCTCACAACAAAATCTGTGTAAGAAATATCTCTCCACCCACTACAAATGTAGTTATCGTGCAAATCTCAAGATGCGGTGAATTACCATGAGAAACGAGCAATTCCAGCTCCCGCCATGTAACAAATGATAAAGCGCTCTTCCAGTCGGCAGAAATTCATTGAAATAGACATATAATAGCTTTTTCATTTCACACTGCACAAAAGAGGCTGGATGCACTTACCAATTTATTGAAAGTAACCTCTCTCCCAGATACAAATCTACGTATTGGAAGGAAAGAAGTGAGTCCTTCAAATCCCCAAACAAACGAGCTCTGCAGAAACTATTACCAATAATTGAATGATTTACTTCTGTAACAAGTTATTTCTACTACCCCAGCGAACATAATACAGCGTACTTTTCACTATTTTGAAGAATAAAATGACTAGAAACTATGCGGCTCACACCGTAGCCCAAACGACAGGAATCTCTTAATACTGTCGATATTTCACTGAATTAGAAGTTTAAATGGTCATTGACAGCAATCCCAAAAGAAACTTCAGTGAGAACATCTCTTTGTCAAGAACTGACATAACTGCACGTGGAAAAGAAATTTCACACATATCACACAACAAACTTCCAATTGTCAATAATTCAATTATTTACTTAAGTAATCAGTGATTTCACATATATAACATAACTTTGGGCAGGCACTGTTAGCATTCTCGAGAATTCATACAATGTAGTTAGTTGAAATTATATCTCTCACAAGGTATGACAAACGCAATTCACTGTTACATTCTCAGTAATCCACTGAATTAGGATGGAGAAAACACAGTTGTCCGTCCAAATATGCAATAGATGACAGAGTGTATTTCCCATTTGAATAGTTGTTTTCGTTGTATTTCTAACAAAGCTCTATCTCTCACATCCCACCACAAATGATTGTGTGCTGTACACATTCTCGATGGATAACAGAATTGAGTGTAGAACAAGCGATTTATTTCACACTGCAGAGGAAACTTTCCATTGTCCATATTTCACTGTTCTACATGTGAATAACGGGATTTCTCCTTCAACGCACAGCTTATGACAGTATTCTGTTCGTATTCTCAGTAACTCACAGAATAATATATGTGCAAGTGATATCTCTCATACCCTACAATAAACTTCCCATTCTCTGTAATTCAAAGAACTATATGTGTAATCATCCATTTCTCTTACAACCTGTAAAGAAGATAGTGCACTGATTT
This sequence comes from Mobula hypostoma, assembly GCF_963921235.1. Classification (NCBI taxonomy): domain Eukaryota; kingdom Metazoa; phylum Chordata; class Chondrichthyes; order Myliobatiformes; family Myliobatidae; genus Mobula; species Mobula hypostoma. The sequence goes on along the minus strand of NW_026948175.1, from coordinate 14,053 downwards.
AATTTTCAGCCACTCTCACAAGAAAATCTGTGTAAAAAATATCTCTCCACCCACTATAAATGTAGTTACTGTGCAAATCTCAAGATCCGGTGAATTACCATGGGAAACGAGCAATTCCCGCTCCCGCCACGCAACAAATGATAGAGCGCACTTCCAGTCGTCAATAATTCATTGAAGTAGACATATAACAGCTTTTTCATTTCACGCTGCAGAAAAGAGGCTGGATGCAGTTACCAATTTCAATAATTGAAAGAAACCTTTCGCCCAGATACAAATCTACGTATTGCAAGCAAAGAAGCGAGTTCTTCAAATCCCACAACAAACGAGCTCTGCAGAAACCATTACCAATAATTGAATGATTTACTTCTGTAACAAGTTGTTTCTAATACCCCAGCCAACATAATACAGCGTACTTTAAACTAGTTTGAAGAATAAAATGAGTAGAACCTATGCTGCTCACACCGTAGCCCAGTCGACAGGAATCTCATAATCTTGTCGATATTTCACTGAATTAGAAGTTTAAATGGCCATTGACAGCAATCCAAAAGAAACTTCAGTGAGAACATCTCTTTGTCAAGAACTGACATAATTGCACGTGGAAGAAGAAATTTCACACATATTTTTCAACAAAATTCCAAATGTCAATAATTCAATTATTTACGTACGTAATCAGTGATTTCATACATATAACATAACTTTGGGCAGGCACTGTTCCCAATCTTGAGAATTCATGCAATGTAGTTAGTTGAAATTATATCTTTCACAAGGTATGACAAATGCAATTGTCTTTTACATTGTCAGTAATCCACTGAATGAGGATGGAGAAAATCCAGTTGTCCGTCCAAATATGCAACAGCTGACAGAGTGTATTTCCCATTTGAATAGTTGCTTTTGTTGTATTTCTAACAAAGGTCTCTCTCTCACATATCCCACAGCAAATGATTGTGTGCTGTACACAATCTCGATGGATAACAAAATTGAGTGTGGAACAAGGGATTTATTTCACACCGCAGAGGAAACTTTCCATTGTCCATAATTCACTGTTCTACATGTGAATAATGGCACTTCTCCTACAACCCACAGCTTATGACAGTATGCTGTTCGTATTCTCAGTACCTTACAGAATAATATATGTGCAAGTGATATCTCTCACACCCTACAATAAACTTCCCATTCTCTGTAATTCAAAGAATTATATGTGTAATCATCCATTTCTCTTACAAACCTATAATGAGGATAGTGCACTGTTTTAATTCTCAGCCACTCTCAGAAGAAAATCTGTGTAAAAAATATCTCTCCTCCCACTATAAATGTAGTTATCATGCAAATCTCAAAATCCGGTGAATTACCATGGGAAACGAGCAATTCCTGCTCCCGCCACAAACAAATGATAGAGCGCTCTTCCAGTCGTCAATAATTCATTGAAGTGAACATATAACAGCTTTTTTATTTCACGCTGCACAAAAGAGGCTGGATGCAGTTACCGATTTCAATAATTGAAACAAACCTCTCTCCCACATACAAATCTACGTATTCCAGACAAAGAAGCGAGTTCTTCAAATCCCACAACAAACGAGCTCTGCAGAAACCATTACCAATAATTGAATGATTTACTTCTGCAACAAGTTGTTTTGCTACTACCCCAGCCAACATAATACAGCGTACTTTTCACTATTTTGAGGAATCAATTGTGTAGAACCTATATGGCTCACACCCTAGCCCAAACGACAGGAATCTCTTAATGTTGTCGATAATTCACTGAATTGGAAGATTAGCAGGTCATTGACAGCAATCGCTGAAGAAACTTCATTGAGAACATCTCTTTGTCAGGAGCTAACATAATTTCACGCCATGGTAGAAGAAAATTGACACATATCACACAACAAACTTCCAATTGTCAATAATTCAATTATTTACGTAAGTAATCAATGATTTCACATATATAACATAACTTTGGGCAGTGCACTGTTCCCATTCACGCGAATACAGACAATATATTGGTTTGAAATGTTATCCCTCTCAAGGAATAAGGAACGCAACAGAGTGTTCCATTGCCCGTAATCCACTGAATTAGGATGGAGAAAACCCAGTTTCCCGTCCAAATATACAACAAATGACAATGTTTATTTTCCATTTCAATAGTTGCTTTCGTTGTATTTCTAACAACGTCTATCTCTCATATCCCTCAGCAAATGATTGTGTGCTGTATATATTTTCTTTGGATAACAGAATTCAGTGTGGAACAAGCAATTTAATACACACAGCAGAGGAAACTTTCCATTGTCCATAATTCACTGATCTACATGTGAATAATGGGATTTTTCGTACAACCCACAATTTATGAGGGTACTATGTTCGTATTCGCAGTAATTACCGGAATAAAATATGTGCAAATGATGTCTCTTACACCCTACAACAAACTTCCCAATCTCTGTAATTCAAAGAATTATATGTGTAATCATCCATTTCTCTTACAACTGTGACAAGAATACACATAGATTAAGATGTAGCTGTCTTGTGCTGGCATCAGTGGGATCAGCAATTGGTCTGCCACCTGTGTTCGAGAGCGAGAGAGATAAGGAAAACAATGGAACAGCATTTGGAGATGTTAATGAAGGGACGGGAGAGAGAGCAACAGAAGGACAACTGTCAAGAGCGTCTCCCCCTTTGAACCCTGAACTGTTTGAAGTGATAGACTATCGATACCCCAGCAGGGGGATAAAAATGGACAGGTTCGGTAAGGCAACACACTCACGACACCCGAGGTAACGAGACCCTGGAAGCGTGCGTCTCTCACAAGTCGGTGTGTAGTTTTGGAAGGCCGGTTGCGGGACCAGGCCATAGACGCACAGGGTGGAAAGGCACGATCAGCGGGAACCTGGAGTGTGTCCACCCTTGCCTGGGTGCCAGGTTCACCGCAGAGAAACGATCGTATCTGGAAACGGAGGGGTCACGGTCGGTGACCTCAGATGACATCACAAAGGACTCGCCCGAAAGCTGACTGCGAAGGTGTGTGTGTGGAAGCCGTATTGAATATTCATTCGTTTTGCTCTCTCTCTCCTTCCCCCCCACTGTCTGTGAACTGAACTGAACTAGATTGAACTGAACTTTGCGTCACTTTGAAACTGGTCATTTACCCCTAGACAACGATACAGCTTGATTGATCCTGTAATCTTAATTCTGTGTACATGTGTGTTTATCATTGCTGAACTGTTGCATTTATTATCCTTTTGATTAGAGTACTGTGTTGCTTGTTTCCTTAATAAAACTTTCGTAGTTCTAGTAATCCAGACTCCAACTGAGTGATCCATTTCTGCTGGTTTGGCAACCCAGTTACGGGGTACGTAACACAACCAATAATGAAGACAGTGCACGGTTTCCATTCTCAGTAAATCTCACAAAAAAATCTGTGTAAATACTATCTCTCACCCCACAATAAACGTAGGTATTGCGGAAATCTCAATAATTCACTTAATTACCATGGGAAACGAGCAATTAAAACTCCTACCACGCAACAAATGATAGATAGCTCCTCCGTTGACAATAATTCATTGAAGAAGACATATAACAGCTTCTTCTTTTCACATGGAAACAAAAAAGGCTGGGTGCTGTTACCAATTTCAATAATTCAAAGAAACTTCTCTCCCAAATGCAAATCTAAATTTTGCATGCAAAGAAGCGTTTTCTGCGAATCCCACAACTAACCAGGTCTGCCGAAAAAATTATCAATAATTCACTGATTTACTTCTGAAAAAAGTTATTTCTTCTACACCAACCAACATAATATAGCATACTTGTCACTATTTTGAGGAATACATTGTGTAGAAACTATATGGCTTACAGCCTAGTCCAACGACAGGAATCTCTTAATGTTGTCGATAATTCACTGAATTGGAAGTTTAGCAGGCCATTGACAGCAATCCCAAAAGAAACTTCAGTGAGAACATCTCTTCGTCAAGAACTAACACAATTTCACGTGGAAGTAGAAATATCACACATATCACACAACACACTTCCAGTTGCCAATAATTCAAATATTTACGTAAGTAATCAGTGGTTTCACATACATAACATAACTTTGGGCAGTACACTCTCCAATTCACGCGAATACAGACAATGTATTGGTTTGAAATCATATCCCTCTCAAGGCATAAGAAACGCAACAGAGTGTTCCATTGCAAGTAATCCACTGAATTAGGATGGAGAAAACCAAGCTGCCCATCGAAATATGCAACGAATGACAATGTGTATGTCCCATTTCAATATTTGCTTTCGTTGCATTTCTAACAAGGTCTATCTCTCACATCCCTCAGCAAACGATTGTGTGTTGTACACGTTCTCGATGGATAACAGAATTCGAGTGCGGAACAAGCAATTTAATTCACACCGCAGAGAAAACTTTAAAATTGTCCACAATTCACTGATCTACATGTGCATAATGGCATTTCTCGTACAACCCACAACTTATGACAGTATTCTGTTCGTATTCTCTATAATCAGAGAATAAAATATGCGCAAGGGATATCTCTCACACTCTACAACAAACTTCCCATTCTCAGTAATTCACATAATTATATGTGTAATCGGACATTTCTCTTACAACCCATAATGATGACAGTGTGCTGATTCTATTCTCAGTAACTCTCACAAGAACATTTGTGTAAATAATATCTCTCACCCCACAATAAACGCAGTTATTGTGCAAATCTCAATAATCCGCTGAATTACCATGGGAACCGACAAATTACTACTCCCAACACGCTACGAATGATAGATAGCTCTTGCAGACGTCAATAATTCATTGAGATAGATATATAACAGCTTCTTCATTTAACACTGCACAAAGAAGGCTGAATGCTGTCACCAATTTCAATAATTCAAATAAACTTCTCTCTCAGATACAAATCAACGTTTTGCAAGCAAAGAAGCGATTTCTGCAAATACTACATAAGCGAGGTCTGCAGAAAACATTATCAATAATTCAATGATTTACTTCTGTAACAAGTTATTTCCACTACACTAACCAACATAATATAGCGTACTTGTCACTATTTTGAGGAATAAATTGTGTAGAAACTATATGGCTCACACTGCAGCCCAAACGACAGGAATCTCTTAATCTTGTCGATAATTCACCGAATTGGAAGGTTAGCAGGCTGTTGACAGCAATCCCAAATTAAACTTCAGTGAGAACATCTCTTCGTCAACAACTAATATAATTTCACGTGGAAGAAGAAATTTCACACATATCAAACAGCAAACCTCTAATTGTCAATAATTCAATTTTTTATGTAAATAATCAGGGATTCCTCATATATAACATAACTTTGAGCAGTGCACTCTTCCCGTTCACGCGAATTCAAACGATGTTTTGGGTTGAAATCATATACCTCTCAAGTCATAAGATAAGCAACAGAGTGTTCCATTCCTCGTAATCCACTCCACAATAAACGTAGGTATTGTGGAAACTAAGTAATCAACTGAATTACCATGAGAAACGAGCAATTACTGCTACCACCATGCATCAAATGATGGAGAGCTCTTCCAGTCGTCAATAATTCTTTGAAGTAGACATATAAAAGCTTCTTCTTTTCACGCTGCACAAAAAAATGCAGGAAGTTGTTACAAATTTTAATAATTGAAAGAAACCTCTCTCCCAGAGACAAATCTACGTTTTGCAAGCAAAGAAGCGATTTCTGCAAATCCCACAACAAACGAGGTCTGCAGAGACAATTATCAATAATTCAATGATTTACTTCTGTAACAAGTTATTTCTACTACACCAACTAACATAATATGTCGGACTTCTCACTATTTTGTAGAATACAATGTGTAGAACGTTTATTGATCGCACACTAGCCCAAACGACAGGAATCTCTTAATCTTGTCGATAATTCACTGAATTGGAAGTTTAGCATGCCATTGACAGCAATGCCAAAATAAACTTCAGTGAGAACATCTCTTCGTCAAGAACTAACATAATTTCACGTGGAAGAAGAAATTTTTACACATATCACACAACAAACTTACAATTGTCAATAATTCAATTATTTACGTAAGTAATCAGTGATTTCACATATATAACATAAATTAGGGCATTGCACACTTTCCACTCACGCGAACTGAGACAATGTAGTGGGCTGAAATGATATCTTTCACAAGGCATAATAAACGGAATTGACTGTTCCAATCTCAGTAATCCACTGAAATAGGATGGAGGCAATCCAGTTCCCGTCCAAATATGCAACAGATGGTAGTGTGTATATCACATTTAAATTGCTGCTTCCGTTGTATTTCTAACAAGGTCTACCTCTCACATCCAACAGCAAATGATTGTGTGCTTTATACATCCTCGATGGATAACAGAATTGAGTGTGGAACAAGCAATTTAATTCACACCGCAGAGCAATCTTTCCAATATCAATATTTCACTGATCTACATGTGAATAATTAGAATTCTGGTAGAACGGACAATTTATGCCAGTATTCTTTTCGTATTCTCAGTAATTAAAAGAGTAAATACTGTGTGACGAGAATACACAAAAAATTAAGATGTTTGCTGGCCTGGGTTAACATCAGTGACATCAGCAAGAGGTCTGCCACCTGCCCTCAGGGGAAGGAGAGATAAGGAACAATGGAGCAGCGTCTGGAGATGTGTAATGAAGGTACGGGGAGAGAGAGCTGTCTGGAGCGGCTCCCCCCTTTGAACCTTGAACTGTTCGAAGTGATGGACAGGCGATGCCCCAGCAGGGGGATAAAAAGGGACAGGTTCGCTAAGGCAGACACACACGCCACCCGAGGTAACGAGACCCTGGAAGCGGTACGCTTCTCACGAGTCGGTGAGAAGTATCAGACAACGGCCAGGGTGGATTTATCCACTTTAATTGTCGTCAACGATCAGCGGGAAGCACCTCTTCCTTTTCAATCTGTACATTTTCCATGGTCTCACTACTTGATTCCTTCAATTCCATGGATTTCATGCCAGCTTCCTTAGTAAATACAGCTGCAAAAAACCTATTTAAGATCTCCCATTTCCTTTGGTTCAGCACAAAGCCAGGACCACTCTGATCTTTCCTCAGGACCTAGATTTTATCCCTTACAATCCTTTTGCTCTTAATATACTTGTAAAAGCTCTTGGATTATCCCTCACTTTGACTGCCAAGATCATCATCTCTTTTTTCTTTTAGCACTCCTGATTTCTTTCTAAGTATTTTCTTGCACTTCTTATACTCCTCAAGCACCTGATTTACCCGTTTCCTATGAATTTCATACAACTCCCTCTTCTTCTTTATCAGAGTTGCAATATCCCTTGAGAACCAAGGTTCCTTATTCCTATTCAATTTCCCTTTAATCCTGACAGGAACATACAAACTCTGCACTCTCAAAATTTCCCCTTTGAAGGATTCCCACCTACCAAACACATCTTTGCCAGAGAACAACCTGTCCCAATCCACGCTTTTTCAGATCCTTTCTCATTTCTTCAAATTTGGCCTTCTTCCAGTTCAGAACCTCAACCCTAGGACCAGATCTATCCTTGTCCATGATCAAATTGAAACTAATGGTGTTATGATCACTGGAACCAAAGTGCTCCCCTAGACAGACTTCTGTCACTTGCCCTAATTCGTTACCTAACAGGAGATCCAATATTGCATCCCCTCTAGTTGGTCCCTCTATATATTGATTTAGAAAACTTTCCTGAACACATTTTACAAACTCTAAACCATCTAGACCCCTAACAGTATGGGAGTCCCAATCAATGTATGGAAAATTAAAATCCCCTACCACCACAACTTTATGTTTCCAGCAGTTGCCTGCTATCTCTCTGCAGATTTGCTCTTCCAAGTCTTGTTGACTATTGGGTGGTCTATAATACAATACCACTAATGTGGCCATACCTTTCCTGTTTCTCAGCTCCACCCATAAGGACTCAGTAGTCAAGCCCTCTAATCTGTCCTGCCTGAGCACTGCTGTAATATTTCCCCTAACAAGCAATGCTACTCCCCCACCTTTCATTCCTCTGCCACGATCACAACTGAAACATCGGAACCCCGGAATATTAAGCTGCCAGTCCTGCCCCTCCTGTAGCCAAGTTTCACTAATTGCTACAACATCATAATTCCACGTGTCAATCCACACCCTCAACTCATCCGCCTTCCCCGCAATACTCCTAGCATTGAAATATATACACCTCAGAAGATTTTTACCACCACTCACAACCTTTCTATCAGCGGATTTGCTTAAACTTTCAATATCATTTATTTTCACCCCAGCCACACTGTCAGCTCTGGCACGATGGTTCCCATCCCCCTGCGAATCTAGTTTAAAGCCTCCCCAATAGCACTAACAAACCTCCCTGAAAGGATATTAGTCCCCCTGTGGTTCAAGTGTAACCCATCTCTCTTGTACAGGTCCCACCTGCCCCAGAAGAGGTCCCAATGATCCTGAAATCTGAAACCCTACCCTTTACACCAGCTCCTCAGCCACTTGTTCCTCCTCCAGAGCATCCTATTCCTACCCTCACTGGCACCTAGCACGGGTAGCAATCCTGAGATTACCATCCTTGAGTCCTGCTTTTCAACTTCCTACCAAGCCCTCTATACTCACTGTCCAGGACCTCTTCACTCTTCCTTGCTATGTCATTGGTACCGATGTGCACCACGACATCTGGGTGATCACCCTCCCACTTCAGATTGTCATGCAATCGATCAGAGACATCCTTGACCCTGGCACCTGGGAGGCAACAAACCATCCTGGATTCTCTGTCACGACCACAGAACCTTCTATCTGCACCACTAACTATTGAGTCCCCTATCACTACCGCTCTCCTCTCCCCCCCCCCCCCCTCCCTTCTGCACTGCAGAGCCAGACTCAGTGCCAGAGATCCGGCTACTGCAGCTAGTCCCAGGTAAGTCATCCCCCCAACAGTATCCAATGCGGTATACTTGTTGTTGAGGGGAATGGCCACAGGGGAACCCTGCTCTGCCTGTCCTTTCCTCTTCCCTCGCCTGACAGTGACCCAATTTACTGTCCTCTGCTCCTTTGGCGTAACTACCTCCCTGTAGCTACGATCTATAATCTCCTCATTCTCCCGAATGATCCGCAGGTCATCCAGCTCCTGCTCCAGTTCCCTAACACGGTTTGTCAGGAGCTGCAGCTGGATGCACTTCTTGCAGGTGTCATTGTCAGGGACACCGGAGGGCTCCCTGACTTCCCACATCCTGCAATAGGAGCATTCCTAACATCCTGCCTGGCATTCTCTCTACTCTAAACAATCTGAACAAAAAACTTACCGGAACCTACCCTGGCCTCTGCCTGTTCTCGCCGAAGCCTGTATGAGCCAAAGCCGCCCCACTCTGACTCAGTTCACTCTGACGATGGCCACAACAATGATGGTCGCTGTATATGGTGGTCTGCTTTTTAAACCATTGTGCGCTGTGTCACGCGCCTGCGCAGTGCAGACCCTTCTCCGCGAGCAGTGTTTAAAAAAAAAACAACTTTTTCTACCCGATTTCTTAACTCCTTCTCAGCTGCTTGCTTCGACTGAAGTCTGCAGTCAGTAATTTGGAGTAAAATGAAATGTATACATTTATATATATATATAAATTTTAATTGTGAATGCTTTGATAACAAATAACACTGAGCTAACAACTCTTTTTTTCTTTTTGAGCAGAGTCATGAAATAGGTTGCAATGAAGTCGGAATTATGTGGGAAGTTAAGTTAAGATGTTTCCATACAATCTGCAGTCAATAATTTGGAGAATAATTGAAATGTATACTGCTTTTAATGTCAAAGCATTCAATGCACTGGTAAATCAACTTTTTTATCTTGATGTGCAGAGCAACGATGCAGGTTTCAAACAACTCAGAATCATGTTAGAAGTCATGTTGAGATGTTTCCATAGGTTTGCAGTCAGTAGTTGTGATTAAAATTGAAATGAAGTATACTTTTAAAGTCAAAGCATTGTATGCACTGAGATAACAACTTTTTTTTTTAACTTGTTGAGCAGAGTCATGAAACAGGTTTCAATCAACTCAGTATCATGTGGGAAGTTAAGTTAGGATGTTTCCATAAAGTTTGTAGTCAGTAGTTTGGAGTAAAATTGAAATGTATACTGCTTTTAATGTCAAAGCATTCAATGCACTGAGAAATCAAGCTTTTTTATCTTGATGTGCAGAGCAGTGAAGAAGGATTCAAACAACTCAGAATCATGTTAGAAGTCATGTTGCGATGTATCCATAAGGTTGGCATTCAATACTTTTGAGTAAAATTGAAACACTTATACTTTCAAAGTCAAAGCATTGTATGCACTGAGATAACAAAATTTTTTGTGTCTTGTTGAGCAGAGATATGAAACAGGTTTCAATCAACTTTTTTACCTTTGATTGGCAGAGCAATGATGCAGGTTTCAAACAACTCAGAATAAACTGGGAAGTTATGTTGAGAAATTTCCATAAGGTTTCCTATCAGAAATTGTGAGTAAAATTGAAATGAATACGCTTTCAAAGTGAATGCAATGTATGCACTTGAGAGAAAGACTACTTTATCTTGTTGAGCAGAGTCATGAAACAGGTTTCATTCAACTCAGAATCATGTGGGCAGTTATGTTAAGATGTTTCCATAAAGTTTGCAGTCAGTAGTTCGGAGGAAAATTGAAATGTATACTACTTTTAATTTCAAAGCATTGAATAGACTGATAAATCAACTTTTTATCTTGATGTGCCAAGCAATAATGCAGGTTTCAAAGAACTCAGAATCAACTGGAAAGTTATGTTGAGATGCTTACATATGGCTTGCAGTCAGTACTTGTGAGTAAAAGTAAAATGTATACACTTTCAATGTCAAAGCATTGTATGCACTGAGATAATAAGTTTTTTTTATCTTTTTGAGCAGAGTGATGAAACAGGTTTCATTCATGCAGAATCATGTGGGAATTTAAGTTAAGATGTTTCCATAAAGTTTGCAGTCAGATGTTTGGAGTAAAATTGAAATATATACTGCTTTTAATGTCAAACCATTCAATGCACTGAGATACCAACTTTTTTATCTTGATGTGCAGAGCAATAATGCTGGTTTCAAACAACTCAGAATCAACTGGGAAGTCATGTTGAGATGTTTCATAAGGTTTGCTGTCAGTACTTCTGAGTAAAATTGAAATGTATATACTTCCAATGACAAAGCATTGTATGCACTGAAATAAAAACCTTTTTTTTTAAATCTTTTTGAGCAGTTGCATGAAATAGGTTTCAATGAAGTCAGAATCATGTGGGAAGTTAAGTTAAGATGTTTCCATAAAGTCTGCAGTCAGTAGTTCGTAGTCAAATTAAAATGTATACTGCTTTTAATGTCAAAGCTTTCAATGCACTCAGATATGAACTTTTTTAACTTGATGTGCAGAGGCAATGCTGTGGGTTTCAAACAACTCAGAATCATGTGGGAAGTTGTGTTGAGATGTGTCTATATGGTTTGCAGTCAATACTTGTGAGTAAAATTGAAATGTATTGTTACGTACCCCGTAACTGGGTTGCCAAACCAGCAGAAATGGATCACTCAGTTGGAGTCTGGAGTATTATGAAGCTAAGAAAGTTTTATTAAAGAAACAAGCAACACAGTAATCGAAAGGATAATAAATGCAACAAGTTCAGCAATGATAAACACACATGTGCACAGAATTAAGATAACAGCATCAATCAAGCTCTATCGTTGTCTAGGGGTAAATGACCAAATTTCAATGTGACTCAAAGTTCAGTCCAGTTCAGTTCGCAGTAATCGTTGCCATGGCGATGGACAACGTGGGGGGAGAGAGAGAGAGAACAGGAACAACTGATCATTCAGACATGGCTTCACTCACAGACCGGCGATATGGCTCACAAGTAGCTTTTGGGCAGGTCCTTGGTGATGTCACCTGAGGTCACCGACTGTGACCCCTCCTCCAGATGCGGTCGATCCTCTGAAGTGAACCCGGCACCCAGGCAAAGGGCGGACACACACGGGTTCCCGCTGATCGTACCTTTCCACCCTGGCCGTTGTTTGGATACTTCCCACCCAGCTCGTGAGAGGCGTACCGCTTCCAGGGTCTCGTTACCTCGGGTGGCGTGTGTGTGTGTCCTGCCTTAGCGAACCAGTCCCTTTTTATCCCCCTGCTGGGGTATCGCCTGTCCATCACTTCAAACAGTTCAAGGTTCAAAGGGGGGAGCCGCTGCAGACAGCTCTCTCTCCCACGTCCCTTCATTACACATCTCCAGACGCTGCTCCGATTGTACCTTATCTCTCCTTCCCCTGAGGGCAGGTGGCAGACCAACTGCTGATGCCACTGATGCTAACCCAGGCCAGCAAACATCTTAATTTTATGTGTATTCTCGTCACACTTCCCCCCTTTAATGATTTTTACCGGAAGGTAAAAATTACAAACATGAATACATTATTTGATACATACACAAATATACATCTTTATCAGTTATTTGGCTAATACAAAGAATTTGAAATTGTCAACACCTTGACAGACAGTCAGCGATCACATTTTCCGTGTTTTTATATGTCTAATTTTTATATCAAATTCCTCTAAGCATCAACGACTCCAATTTAGCAATCTTTTGTTTTTATCTTTCATAGTGGCCAAAAACACTAATGGGTTGTGGTCAGTGTAAATTACCAATGGTTTTCATGCCGGGCAGGATATAAACTTCAAAATGTTGTAATGCTAATATGATGGCCAGTAACTCCTTTTCCACAGTGGAATAGTTCCTCTGATGGGTATTAAATTTCTTAGAAAAGTAAGCGACTGGGTGCTCAACCCCCTCTTTGTCTGTCTGCAACAGCACCGCCCCGGCAGCTTCGTCGCTAGCATCTGTTGCTAGAGAGAAGGGTTTATGAAAAGTTTTTAGGCGCATTCAGCACAGGACTGGTATACAAAAGGGAATACGCCTTCAGACTCTCGAAGGCTTGTTGACAAAGGTCGTCCACACGAACATTCGCATTCTAATTAAAAGGCAAAAGCTAAGAGGGGAAGCTGGAGGTAACTGGCCAACCTTTTCTTGCAAAACTTGAGCACGTGTCATATGGTAGCACCATGATGTATGCAAGAACCTTCTCAGGGCTCTTTGTACTGTCGGTGAACCTCCGAGTTTAATGGATTATATAAATGACAAAGAATGCCCCTGTTACCACAAATCCCATATTTTTAAGTGACCTTACTCAAACTCATTACTGAAATCACTGTCAAAGGCTGGCTTCAGACAATCATGAGTTCTGCAACACCAAAATGGAAAATTCCTCCCACGTGTCACTCCAGACCACTAAGTCATGGTTTAAGTATATGTACAGTGAGTCCCTTTATTACTGAATTAATCCCTTATATTTTGTTTAATATGGGAATTAGTATGGAAATAATGGAGGGAGAGGTTCTCTAGCCCAGGTCTATGTGCTGGGATAGCACCTATTGAGATCAGACAAGTAACAGTTGGTGATGAATTCTGATTAGCTCTCCAGCCAGCCTTTATTAACACTGACGGCCTCCATCCACAAGCCCTTCACTCCCAGGGAGAAGCATCAGTTTTTGTGGTTGCCTTGCTTAAAGTCACTTGTGACAATTCAGAATTCTGGCACAAATTTGAAGAAATAATTGAATTCACCAATGCATCTCAAAGATATACTCGTTGGCAAAAGTGAAACGCTAATGGAATATATGAACAGGAAAGGCCAGGGAGATAAGGATAGTGCATGGGCGGGGATGCCAGTTACGAGGAGAGATATCACTTCTTTAACCCAGGCGAACTGTTCATATTCTATACCTTCACAACATGGTCTGGGTCAATTTTGACCCGGCCCAAGAATCCCCCATAACAAGTGTCTATACCAAATGTTGAACCACAGATCTATTTAGAATGTATAAGTAGCCTATCTGACATTAATAAATGGGTGATTAATCCTTAATTAATGTTTCAGAGATCTAAAATCCACTTCAATAGATACGGATGAAATTTGACCCGGAACAGCCTCAATGTACAAAAATTTATAGCACCTGCACAAATAACATTTTTAAATATTTTCATTTTT